>NW_008703617.1:1936812-1996812 GCF_000326865.2 Helobdella robusta | reverse complement strand
CCACTAGTATTATTACTACCATTACTACTACAAATTATATTAATAATAACAACAACAATAATAAATAATTAACGTAATAATCTTAAAAGGACTCAAAATCAAAAGAGTTTGCAACGTCTGCTACGAAGTACTGCAGGAAAATTTGACCCTGGTTCAGAAGATGTTCGGATGACTTCCTGGACATCTCCGCACCGCATATGACCTTTTCAATATTGTATGACCTCGACCTTTTTAATATTGTATGACCTCGACCTTTTTAATATTGTATGACCTCGACCTTTTCTATGACCTCTGTGACCTATTATATATTCTACTCTTCAATTTCTTCTTGTCTTAATAATAATCATTCGTCGTAATCTTTAGTTCATCCATAATCTAATCATAATCTTTGCGTTAATTGTCTTACTCGCGATACTACATTCACTGCTATTACTCAATGACATGCACTTCTACTCTGCTACTACTACTTCAACAAGTAGTAGTAAGTACACTTTTGCTGCTGCCGCTTCTGCTACTACTGCCACTAATACTACTACTCATAAAACTACAAATAATACTGTTACTTCTGCTACTTCTATTAATACTATTTCTATTACTGTTACTGATCATGCTGGTTCAATTCGTACCACTATTGCCTTTTTTTATAATGGAATTTTTTTTAACCATTAGAAGTTTTCTTAATCAAAATAACTATCTTACTTATAAATATGGCTTAACTGTAATTACGTCATCCAATCGTTTATTTGTTCGTTCGTTCGTTCATTCATTAGTTAATTATATTGTAGAATGCTGCCGAATTGATATTCATTGAATAAAATCTATGTACTTTATTAGCTGAGTATATATATATATATATATATACACACATAAAAAATGAGTTTCATGCATCTAAACTGTGTGTGTGTGTTGTACGAGTAATATGCGATTTATTAATTTTTTTCCTAATTGTTCTCCCAAAACATCATTTCCAGTTTTTTTTTCATGGTTTTGATTGGTTAAATTTTTAAAAATCATCATTTCTTCATATAAATTTATTTGCAGTTAAATTGTTTTGTCTCGTATTTGTTCTTTCCTTCAAATTTGATTGTTCGTCCATTCCTTTGATCGTCAATTTAGTTAATTGTTCGTTTATTCATTTATTCGTTTATTCAGTTATTTATTTGAAGAGAATGATAACCATTAATCAGTTTTTCGTTTGACAATCTTTTCAGTATTTTTTAATTTAATATAGAAAATTTAACTGCAGAGTTCTTTGCTGACTGATGCTTAAATTCCACATATATGTATGTATATAATATACATACATATATATACATACATACTTATATACACATATATACATATACACACACACACATACAAACATACACATACATACACACGGGCACAAACATGATTATTATAATGTTGAACCAACACAAAATATATGAAAACAATCTATTGTAATGTGACTTTTCTTTCCGATCGTGATTCTATAAATAACTTTTCATTCTATTTAAAGTTTTTTGATTTTATATTGAAAATGGCTGTCTCATTCACTCCAGACATACGTTCATATTTTATATATATACATCAATAATTTAATAATTTTTTCCATCCTTTATCGGTTTTTTTAATTTAATTATAAATTTTAATATATTCAAGTGCAATTTAAGTTCTCATAGAGATAATGTGTTTCCCATTATCAATTTTTTTACTTCCTTTCTCTCACTCATTTTTTTTATCATTCACTCATTCACCGCGGTGACAACCGGCTCATTTATTCGTTATTTACAGACACACACACACACCCATATATATATCAAATTTTATTTTTTTTAAGAAGTTTTTTTAATAAACAAATAAAGTCTAAAGCATTTCGATGTTGTTCATTCGTAAAGTAAAGGGCCATATATATATATATAAGCCGATATATATATATATATATATATATATATATATATTACAATATTCTATAAATTCTACCGAATGTTTGGCGTTAATGTGTTTGTAGTTCGTTTTTTCAATTTTTCTCACTAAAGTTTACAGGAATTTGTTTGAATGGACAAAGTGAATGCACTGAACAATTTAAAGACAGCACAATAAAATCATTTGTGAACCGGGTATTCACACACTCTTCCGATATTGAAAATCGCGACGCTGAATTAAAGAGAGTCACTAACCTGCTTGTAAACAATGGATATAAGACTTACTCTATTGAAAAGATTGTTAAAGGCAAATTACTACACAGCAATAACCTTCCTAGTACCAACAATCAAGATAACGACATCATCTTGTATTACAGAAATCACATGTCAACTGCATACAAGGTTGATGAAGCTATTCTTAAACATATCATCAATAAAAATGTCACACCAACCAACCCAAATAGTAAAGTTAGACTCCGAATTTATTACAACAATAAAAAGACGTCTCACCTAATACTGAAAAACAACTGCAGTCCTAGAGATAACTCTAAGTTAAAGCGTAATCACGTAATATAAGAATTTAATTGCCCCTTTGACGGCTGTGCACGTCAACATGACTCATATATCGGGATTACTACTACCTCACTGACTAGAAGGCTTACGATGCATAAACAGAGTGGTGCTATCAAATCTCATTTGGACTCAACACAATCACAATTAGCCGTGAAATACTCGACAGCAACACCAAAGTAATATACCAGAACAGCAACTACACGCATCTTAAAATTGCAGAAGCAGTCCTAATTGACATCAATAAACCAAAAATAAATATACAACAAAAAATGACAACCTCACTTCCAACCCGGCGCTTAACCAACAACGAAAACAAAGATGTAATAAAAACTAGCATCGTAAATAGTGACAAAGAAGAATATGATGCTATCGATGAAGAAAAGGAGACCAAAGAAGATGACCAGCCAATAAAGAAACCTGACACCTAATTCGCATCAAAGTTCAATTTTACAACACCAAAGTTAATTTTTACAACATCAAAGTTCATCTTGACAAAGTCAATATTTCCCTATATATACAGCAAGGAGCACTGATGACGATTCATTCGGAATCGAAATATGGCATTATTTGCAGCATGATATATATATATATATATATATAATATATATATATATATATATAAGTTTACATGTGTCCTCAACTTTAGATTTTTATGCAGAAAAAATTGAACTGTTAATAAATTTATTCTCATCACTTTAACATACATGCTCAATGATTTTGTTACAGTCACACATATAACTAACTCGTTTTATTTAATACGAAGGAATGTTTTTTAGTAAAAATAATATGGAGAAATAAAATGAACACCACAGCATATATATATATATATATATATATATGCGTATATATATATATATATGTGCGTGTGTAGATATATATATATATATATATATATATATATATATATATATATATATAATCACGGGTTATTATGACAACAAGAGTAACTAAAATCACACTATAAAGCACGACAAAAAACTCGTTATTCACATACCTTTTATATTACGATATGTATTTATTTGTGTATGTGTACGTGTTTGTTTGTGTGTTTATATCTAAGTATGTGTTTATGTATTATCGTCTGCATACAAAGTCATTTAATGGAGCAATCAATCAATCTTTCAACTAACCAATCAATCTTTCAACAAATCAGCAGCGAATTAAATTTTAACATTGAGCTGTTTTAGAAGAAAAACAACTGCCTGCAGGCCATCTTCAAATATATGAAACTGCTGCTGCTGCTGCAACCAATCAGGTAAGACTTTTGCCGCCACAGCTCTTTTGGAAGATGGCGTCGATGGAGTAGGCTTGGTGAGTTGTTTGGCCTTCTGCTGCCTCTTCTCTATCTGATGCTTTCTCAGGATAGAGGCGTGGATGGATTGCAGTTTGTCTACAACCTTCGCTCTCCTGACAATCATCTGAAAAAGAATGAAACAACAGACAACTAGCGAATAAATAAAAGACGAACCAACAAGCAAATCAATTAGTTGAAAGAGAATTATAGGACTTACATTTCTATACTGTTCATTCCTTGAGGCCATGCTGGCCAACAGCAAACATGCGCTAATGAATATGTCCTTATTTTTGTTCTGGTAGGTCTGCATGAGCTCAACTGTCGTCTCGATCAGCTGTTCATTCTCGGACAGATGCTTCGATGTCGTCGAGTGCTGGTATTGTATTAAGTTGTGCTGTTTTCAATATTCATTTGTATCACACAACTAAATGAAAGATGCCACGCTACTAGTGAAAAATACAGGGAGGATTGCGTTTGAGGTGATTTCACGGCAGAACATTATTATTGTACGATGTACATAGTTATTTGATAAAAATGTGAAATATGACCTATGCGATTTCTAAAAAATGCCAAAATAAAATCCCGAGAACTAAATAATTATGGCCAGTCAATTAATCATTCCATCAGTGAATGAATGACTGAATAAATGGATGAACCTTAGCGAAATTGAGGAGAATGTTGACGGAATTTTTAATGAGCTCGATATGAGGCACACTGCGATTGCAGCTTCTTATGATCTGTACCATGATCCACACTGTGTTGCACTCCACCATGCACTCACAAAACTCCATCGACTCTCTCGTTTTATCGTCTGACGAAGTAACGAAAATGTAAAGTTTATTATTATCGTATTCATTAAACTATGAAGTATAGAGAAATAATTTAGAAAGCAGACAAGTGAACTAACTGATGTACATGAGAGCAGCGAGGACGTGAGAGAGTTTCTTGCACTTGAGCAGGTGATTCAAGGCGGACTTGGTCCTACTGATGGGCGAGTTGCCCTTCTCCTCCTCCCCCTGACACTCGTACTCCTCCTCGCAGGCCGACTGCATGGCTGCTGCTGTATCCTGGTATATCAAGTCCTTCGAGTGATTGGCATCTTCAGGCACACAGGTGTTGCTGCTGATGTGAGTGCCGGCCGGATATTGTTCATCGATCATGGCATCATCTTCAAGTGAAAGTACGTCTTCAGCTTTATTAAACTCCAACTGATCATCATTCTCTGCCACCATACACTTGTTACGATGCTTCATAGCAATTTCCTTCTCAAGAGTCGAACGTGAACCCATCAATAAGAAGTAATCACTGAACTTTCTCTCTGACAGCTTTCTCTTCTGAAAATTTTTCATGAAAATTTTATTGACTGTAAACTTGTAATTATGCAATCTCTTCAGCTTCCTTTTACGTTGGAGCTGAGCATGTCTCGAACAATTATTATTACTATTGCTGTTATCAACATCTCTATCACTATCCAGATTTAAATAACTTCTATTTAATCTTCTTCTATAGTTAAATGGCAAAAAATTAACGAAATCACACATCATTACGTCGCCAATTTTTGTATTGTTATCATTATTATCATTGCAGTCTTCCTTGCACTTAAGAGCACGCATTGCCGTGTGATTAATCAGGCCCAGGTATCGACGTTTGGCGGTCAAATAAGCGGCTGTGGCGTGTATCTTCAATCTTGCGTCCTTCTTGCTGACCGTTCTACTGATCATCCTGTATTTCCACCACTCCTGCATCGAGTTGTAAAACTTATTCAAGTTCAACTTTAAAATCTTTAAATCCAGTACGGATTTCTCTCCTTTATTTTCCGATTCGAGAAAAGTTTTACCGAAGAATTTGAACTGTCTGGGAGCCTCTGATGTCTTGATGCAGTTTGAGATTTGCGAGATAATGTGGAGGTGGGAGTGAGAGGAGGAAGAGGAAAGCTCTGGAGTGGAGTTGTAAGAACTGAATGATAAGTTGTTCAAGGAATGAAATGTTAGTGGGACTAAAGTTAAAGATTTATCATTGCTTATTTCTTGTTCTTTACACGCAGTAACAAACTTATATGAGTTTATCTGGAGGGGAGAAGATGGTTCAACTTGAGCATTCAACTCCTCGTTAACATCTGCAACTTCAACATCCTTCCTAGCCAACTGTGCGCAAAACTCCAGCCTATTGAAAGGATGATTCCCATCTAGATTATCAATCCCATAATACGGATTGATATCCACGGTCGTTATAACTTCTTCATTAACGGGAACATCAACTACAGTTGCCTGAGCGATGCTGGTACTCATCTCAGTTTGCACCGTCGTCTCCAGTTTACATTCAGAACATGAAATGAAATCATTGGACAGCCTCTTGGAATCACGCTTAACAATCACCTCCAGAACTGTTGGTTCCGTGCCGTAACTCTTGTCATCACTGGCAACAGAGCTACTCAGTGCACTGGATAATGCTGTTACGTCTTCCATAACCTCCCTCCCACCAGCGTAGTGGTCATCCACGAATGAAGTGCTATCAACGAAGTTAGCTGCATTAGCGGCGGAAATCATGGATGGGCATTCACATGTAAAAGCATTCACACCTGTCGCCACAACATCCGATACTTTCCAATTTCCACCAGCGGCATTCACAATCGTTGCATCGGCTTCTTTTGTATCTGCTTTCTTATCACCCATCTCCATCTCTACAGCCAATGAATCAGAAAGCGGGTCGTTTTTGAAATCCTTTGATGTTTTAACGTCATCAAATCTCGCTTCAACTTGACTTTTTGTGACGGTTTCAAATGAATTATCCAAATCATCACCACTCAAACAATATTTCTCCTCACCTATCCCATAGATGACATGATGAATTGCAACGCCATATTCAACTTCGGTGTCGTCTTCATACACGTCAACATATTTCGTTACTGGGTAAACATTTTGACATTCAACGAGATCGTATCGCTCCTCAACATTCACACTGTTAACTTCAACTATGGATGACTCCTCAGATGATGTCACTTCAGTTAATTCGTAAACAGCTTCCTCGCCATCTCCCTTGTCACGAAGAGTGTCATCATCTCCAGAATTTTGCACCACATTATTACTCGATAAATCAGATACCTCATCTTCCACCATTTTATGTTCATCAGCAGCTTTGATAGATTGAACATTATCTGAGGTGTCCTGTGATGTCTCACGATTCACATCAGAAATTAGTGAGCTACTTTGCTTTTCACAGAATGAAGACTCAAGTGGAACCAATTTTTTATCGCCAGAGACTGGCGAATCTTTTGTAATTAAATTCTGTTCGCTTGCACTTGTTGCGAATTGATTGCTAGCGTGATTATCTTCAACAGATGGCCTTTGTATACCATCCGCCACAAAAAAATTTACGTTATCATCTTCGGATTGTAAGACGTTTGAGTTGGTCTTCACGATTCTGAGCGGATGGTCTTTCTTGCAACGTTTAAACATTAACGTGATCTTATCCTCGCTCTTACCATCGCCATTATCTGGGATTAATTTTTTGGCTTCGTCTCTCATCATCTGTCCTTTATTGAATCGCAACAAATGTATATTATTGAAAGTTTGTATCGATTTATCATCTGAAACATGTTCTTCAAAATTTATAGTTCTTTCAAACCCCATAGTTCCTTCTGCAATATTTGAGTCCAGAAATGAATCATTCACACTCTCCTCGGCAGTTTCGTAAAGAGAAACAACGTTATCGTCGTCCTTAGTCTCTTCAAAAAATGCCTCGTTCGTCACTGCATTCTGCTCATTGTGACTGTCTGTGTGGAGCGGAGATTTGTACAACCTGATTTTGGATGGAGTCAGAAGTTTAAAGTTGCCATCAAAAGTCATACCCATCCCTAAAAATCTTTCCACTTCGTTATCGTAATCCAGTTTTTTTGATATTACAGTGGTCTGCTTAATTCGATCCTCGACAGCTTTACGACCGACAGTCACGACTTCTGGGACGATGCATTTAGATTGAGACAACTGAACTTTGGTCGTTTCGGAGGGTGAGTAAATTTCGCTACTCCTCTCTGCATCTTTGTTGCTGGGCTTCGGCGGTTTTTTGATGACGAGGTTACTTGAGGCAGAAGATACCAACGTATCATTAGGGTTGCTCCACTGACTGGTGTTGGCATCACTGTTGATTGAAATGGGCTCCTTCATCATTGTGTCCAACTTGGTATCAGTTGTCGTAGTAGAAAGAACATCAGACCGGTTCGTTGTTGAAGACTGCTCTCCGAAATCAATTGATGTTACGGTTGAATGCGTGTCGTAGTTAGCCATTGCATCCCTCATATTCTGCGATTCATTTTGAATTTGCATGCAACGATATGCGGTCAAATCACGATTTTTCATTTCATTTACTTCCTCACAACTCTGCTGCATATTGCCGCTGACGTTACATTCACTCATGCAATTCAACTGATCGCCAAATAATTTTGGAACGTTTCTGTCGCATGATCTGCTGGCTTGTTTCATAACTGGCGATGTCACTCTCCATATATTAATCAACTTAATTGGTTCATCATCCTGATCTTGGAATGATGAGGACGACTTGTGCTCCTTATCTTTACCAAATATCTTTCTACTACAATTTTTACGTTGCGAACTTTGAGACAAACTGTTTGACTCGACTGCCTTCGAACCATGGCTAACGTCAAGACTTCTTATCATAACAGGTTCACTTATAAAGAAATTCTTTGACGAGAGACTGCTAAGCTTCGTAGCGATTGTAGAGACATCTGCATCATTCTTCGAAAGGTGGTCGCTATTGACATCATCTGTGCCGATCATTTTGTCGAAACAGACTTTCTTGGATGACGAGGATGACTGCTGATCGAGAAAGGAAGTCGTACTTTCAAACATCATCTCCTCCTCTTTACCCGATCTCAAACTGGCATTATTCATATCAGGTTCATTGGGTGACTCTTCATCCTTATGTTGGCAGTGTTTAGTATGGTGTTTCACGTGCCTCACTTTAGCGTAATTATTTTGGCAGCAGTGTTTAGCATCGTGCCTTACGTTAACAATCTCAGGTAGAAAATATTTCTGATTGAAAACCGAGCACATACTCTCGAACAAAGTTGGATTACTGTTGGATGCAGCCTCAATATTAGTGTTAGGAGTACTACAAGGCTTGTCTTCAATACTTTTAATAGCAACGTCCACTTTTTCCGACATCTGTTGGTTAAACACTGAACATGTACTTTCAAAAACTGTTAAATCTTTTTCAGATTTCGAACTAATATCAACAAAGTCAGGACTGACATTCACGCAGGTATTGATGTCAATTACATTTTTATACTTTTCATCCTCTCGCTTTTGATGTTGTCGGTAATAGTGCTTGGAAACAACAAGGTTTGAATAACTGGGAGACATAACACTGCTGGAGAAGGAATCGTGTTTTGCTGAACTTTCTTTCGTTCCTTCAATTTTACAATCATTACTTTCGGGCTTAACATAATCCATAGCTGATAATTCAAGCGCGGTGACAGAAGCATAATTTGAAGTCAAACTTCTCTTCCGATTACGAGCCAGCACCTTCCCGTAGTACCTCCTCCATGCACACTGAATGATGCGAGCGGCCCTGGTCTCTGTCCTCGTTTCTAACAGACGACAGCAAAGGAAAGATACGTAAATTATCACTAATTTCTCATCAGGTAAGGTGTTGAAGAAGTCAGAAGATTTCAACATTACTGGTAGACCACCTATCTCGAGAGCCTTCTCTTGGAATAGTCTACAATTTTCTTTCTCATTTTCCAGTGCCTGCTGTAACTCTTCTGTATTCTTCTCGAACAATTTCAAATTAGAGTCAAATTTGTTGGCCCAGTCAGCAGCTGACGACTCAGAGTCCATTGAACTATTGATGTTCATGCAATTGATAGAGCCCTTCATAGCCAGAGTGGTTCTCGCCCTGATCAGTGAGAGAGGCAGGATGTGCGGGAAATAGTGATGAATTAGGTAGCAGAATGCACGACCGTCAGAAAATGAGGTGGTGAAATTTTCTACCTTCATGCCATAGAGCAGGCATATAACTTGGCACCATTTAAATAGCAAAGACAGAGTAGGTTCATTTCTATACAAGTCTGGTTCCAATGAATCTCTGTCATTTCTTACGCACTCGAGCACTGAGAAACATTTAGATTGAACTTTTGCTTTGAGTAGCTTGGGCAGTTCGTACGATATCTTGTTCACTTCATTCTTCAGCACGGCTTGATTTATCGAAACGTTTATGTGTAATGAAAAAATGATTCTCCACAACAACTGCAATGTCTTCTGCCTGTGCCCATTTACTATATCCTTTGCAGTTATCACGTTTTGACTACGCCCAATGGACAGGTCCACTCGTTTGTTGACCAGTTCTGTTAGTACGACATCGACGTTGTGCAGCTTCTGCTGTCGAGTTATTACAGGCACCCATAGATCTTTGCTCAGGCTCCAATTTTGTGTCAGTACCTCTACTAAACGAGCCAACCTGAGACCATCTCGAAGGTCAGTAGCCAGATTAATGACGTGGTAGTCGAACTCGTCCAAGTGTGATTGTTCACTCGTTACCACGTAGCCGATGTAATACAGGTGTCTTGTTACATCACCTTCTCCTCTCAGGCAGAGGCGAGAGAATGCCAATAAGATGTCTCTACTGGTCTGAAAAGTTAAGGAAAATTATTTTTAAACGAATCCTTTGTTGCAGTGACAAATTTTTATTTAAATTCTATTACTATTGTTTGAACTTTTTTGAGAATACCTTGAAAGGAGCATTGAATCTGAATAAGCATGGGTTGTAGGCAATTAATTTCTGGGATTTGGCCACATCAAGAAAGTACACGAGTATTAGAAACTTCTTCAGAAGGAACTTAAATATCTCAACTTGGTAGTCTACATTTTCGTGTTAGAACAAAAAGATCGTAAATAATTTTGGAATAAATAAAAAATAACAAAATCAAATTAAATTTGAGAAGCAAGAAAGGAAGGAGCAATATAAAGAGAAAAAAGTGTAACATGAAATGCAAACCATTGCTATAAAGATTCCTAAAGCCAGGCAGAGCAAACTTGTTTGCAATGTTGCAGTTGATGAAGAAACGATTGAGTAGGAACTTGGTGATGACGGATTCGCAGGAACTGGAGGAAGAGGAAACTGGAAGAATCTCTCCGTAGATGGTCTCAAGTCCTAGTTTCAACCATAGCAAGTTGTATGAGAAGATCATCTGGAGAATTTCTTTTTTCAGTCCTGAGCGGTGGCGTGCGTGCATGTTTGCATATTAAACCACATCTTCATTTTCATCATTCTGTCTGTACTAGCAGCGCAACGAATTTATCAGCCAAATAAAATAGGCAGCTTCAGAAGTAAACGATGATCACACCAGAATGTGGAAAAAGAAATGAATAACAAATACATCCACAAATGAAATGTTGATTCCTAACGAACCAAAATCAATATGGACCAGTCGATCGGATCTGATGGCCAGGCGTCCATTCTCCACCTCTCGCTCGACTCTTTCGATGACCTTCACGACGGCTTCTGATTGGTAGAGGCGGCAGGCTCCGAACCTCAGCTTGTTGAACTTGCGCTCCGTTGAGTAGATCTTGTTGGAGAGGCTTTCTTTTGATGTAGCCGCCGAGTTTGATGACTTGGTCGTTGTTTGTCCTTGACCTTTCATTATTTTAATGATGATAATGCATATAATAATGTGGATATTGATAATTGGGGTGAAGATGATATCTGGAGAATGATGGCATAGAGAAAAATCATGCTTTAAAAATGATCATGAGCTGGACTGAAACGACAAACATAAGGATATGTGCAAATAAAATGATCATAGTGAAAATAGCAACAGGCAACGAAATGTATAGTAACTTAAGAGTCTGTCAACCAAAATTGAAATGTAGCAAAATCATATGAAAGTAGGCAACCTTTTGACAATCTGTTAGGAGACCTCGTAGAAGCAGTAGAATTTGCAAGAAAGTGTTTCACGGACGCAGGCACATTATTCCCTCCACAAGTTGCGACTGATGACGATGATAACATCATCTTGTCAAACGATACACTACCAAAATCTGCTGCTGATGGATGAATGAAATTGTATATAATAGTGGAGAGTGGAATAAGAACGATAGTAACCCAGAGAGTAACAAAAAGTTGCTATAAAACTGTGTGAAGATAAAGCAAATTGAGAAACAAATTAACAGGTAGATAGTTTAAACGTGGTAACGAAGGCAAAATGCCAAAAGAAACCTTTGAAATCAAATTCGAATGGAGCCAATATGTAATTCATCCAGACCGTGAACCCTCTTTCTTGTTTCTCCATCCACCTCTCGTCGTAGTACATGTTCTTTGAAGCGTTGGGCATCAACACTTTGGGCGTAGCTTTGTAGGAAGAAAAAGATAGAATAAAAATTGTCAGAGAAAAATTTGCATATTCATGTAGAATATATATATATATATATATATATATATATATATATATATATATATATATATATATATGAGCTCACGTTGTGCTTCTTTGTTTGACGGCTTCTTCAGTTTCAATGTTGTCATAGCTGTCAATTTGAAATAAAATTATTATTGTATAGTTATGAAAACTAAGAATGCCAATGAAAGAGGAAGTAATCAAAAAGAGACCTTTGTTAGCCATCAATTTTCGCTTATCAGGACTGCCATTTGTTTTCATTGTAGCTTCTTCAATCTGATTCTGATTCAACGAAAGTTTCTTCCTACTCTTGAGATGAGCAGGCGAATGATACACCACTGAACCACACCCTTCCATCTTGCTCCCACGGTCGGATGTAACGTCACTGAACCTCTGACACTTTTTTGATGACGAAGACTTGCAAGACTCGACCACTAATAGACGGTTATTTTTCGTAGGCCCATTCTTATTCTTAGTAACAGTAGCCGAGTTGACTTTGGATACGCGTTCTGCTGTACTAGTTGATGTTGAGCAACTCTCTGGAGATACGAACTTATCATTATTCTTCAGTTGTTTTGTTTGTGACCTCGATAATTTTTGATCCAATCCATTTTGCTTCTGGCTGGTTGAATTACTCATTGACTCCAACTGACTGACGTTGTTCATTGTACTACCAGCACTTACTGATGCATCTTTGGAAATTTCTTCCTCCGTCAATCTCTTCAACTTGGCTCTCAACTTAGAACCGTGAAATGAATACGTCATGTCACTGCATGTGATGCTGTCCATACGAGGTGTAGTTACCTTATTTTCATCACATATCACTGGAGTCTCATTCTTTTTCGTGAAGTTATCAATAGCTGTATCAAAATTATAAACAGAGCTATCAACAACAGTATCATTTGTCTTCCTATTATATACTGCAGCTCTCTGAGGATTGTTTGGACTCAATGCCAGTCTTAAATATCTATCCAAAACGTTTAAATCGACTCCTGTAGAATGCAAACTCTCACCAAATTGTTGGCAGTATTTGTTGTTGATGTAACTTTGCAGTTGCTGCTCTTTCTGCTGCAGGTTTAATAATTGTTGGATGTGTCTGGAGATGTTAGCACCAACAGCGAGATCAATTTGGCCCTCGAGTTTCTCTGACATTTCAAGTTCCTCATCGACAACCACGCTACAGGTATTACATTTCTTTGCATCAAATCCAAATTCGTGCGTCGTTAATGGGTCGTTGACGGCAGTGAGGGTAGAGTTTGTAGTAGTGCTGGTTAGTAGGATCCCGTCATTGTTCAGCTGCTCATTATTTATCTGCATCACTGTGAGGCATGGTTTTTGGCGGCTCCTTACCGAGGTTAAAACGTTTCCAATGAACTGATTGCCACGTGCCACTGCTGTTGTTAATGTTAACGGTTGTGAATCACCACTAAAGCCTGCATACTTTTCAAGTTGGCTTCTGCCACCCTCTACAAAGCTTTCACAGATATGTTGGCTGCCCAACATTTTCGAAGTATCGTTATTCGTTTCATTTCTATCATCATGACTTTTACCTCGATTATCATCCACATCATTTCCTCGTTTTTTCAAACTTTCAAATGAGTTACCTAGTTCACCGATGTTACTTATGTTAAAATTAGAATACAACTTGTTCTGCGGTCTCAGTGGTGATAACTTCATCAGCGCTGCATCATACTTATTTCTCGTCATTCCATTTGATCTTTTAGGGGATGCACTGTACATTTCCAAAGCAGCAGACCCAGTAAGAAACTTTGTCGGAGATCTCATCTTGCCATCACTTCTTGATCTCCGTTTGTTCTTTTTCATTGAGAGATTGTTATAGATGGGAACAACATCACTGACGACATTGGATTCCAACAAGTTTACATTCTTATTCTCCTTACTCTCGTCTCTACCATTTAAGATTCTGTAGAGTTTACTGCCAACAGTAGCAGACTGGTTGTTCTTAGATGTCATACCACATTTCGGTGTAGTAAGGTATGGATAATTTTTGTCTTTCTTTGCTGTGGGTAATGAATCTTTGTAGATATTACGGTTTATCGGCTGATAATTAGGATACATTTTTCCTGCTTCCTTTACAATATTCGTAGAAATATCCTCTAGAAATGAATTTTCATCAACTATAGTCTTCTTAAATTTATCACGAATTTGATTTATTGTTCTTTTCCAGCCTACATTGTCTTCATTATCTTCTATAGTTTTATGAGTAAATTGATAGGCATCGAATTGATTAACTAAGCTGTCATCATCGTAATTTTCACCATCAACACTATTTATCTGCTGTTCACTGCACTCATCATCATCATTATTCTCCTCATCGTCATAGTTATAAACTTCTCCCTCGTTCAATTTCGTGTAAGTACCGTATCGTACGTTAGTTAGGTTAGTAGTGACCTTTGGGTTACTGACTAATTTAAAATTTCCATAGCGAATTGGTGGGCTCGTGGCAGGCTTTACCCTCTCTGAACTCCCTTCATTTCCTCTTCTTCTTCCTCCTCCAATCATAGGAGATATGGATTTGGCAGTAGTAACAGGAGAGTAGCTAGAAGGACTCTTAACATCATTGCAATCTGACGTCTCATGGGTAACAGCTCTACTTCTGTCAATGTTGATGTTGTTGTCTGTCTTCAACGCCACACACCTTTCCACGTTATCTGATTGCACTAACGTTAAAAATTATCCTCATGATATCAATTGTAAAGAGATCTATTTCGATAAGGATACACACACACACACACACACACACACCACACACAATGCATATGTGTATTGTATAGATGTGCACTAACAAGCAAACATACAGACAAATATACACGCGCGCGCGCACATACATACAATAGCTAACTTTTACTATCTATAGATGGAGTTGACTTGTTAGCAATATCCCAATATGATATCTCAAGCCTTTTTACTAAAAGTAAATTATCGAAATTTTTTTTACTTCTCTCAATGAATTTCGAAAATATGGTTACTAATGAATAATAATACAAATAATAATGATAATACAAAATAAACTAACAACCTAAACTCTTTCCAACATTTTCAGCTGTACTTTTAGATGTAGGAATCTCATTATTACAACAGCCATCAATACTACATTCATTTGTGCTACAACCATCTCCTTTCCTAAAGTAGCCCATAGTGTACTGAGATCTAGATTGAAACTTTTTATCAAACTTGGAGACTAAATTGTCATTGTTACCTTCGTTTTTTAGGCAGAAGAGTTCCTCTTTGAATTTATCAATTCGAGATTTACGAGCTGATTGTGAATCTATATTTTCCAGGTTTTTGTTCTCCTTATCATCTGACAGATTATGGAAAATGTTGCCACACGAAGAAGATTCTATTGTTTTTTTCATTAACTTGTTTCTCATGTTTGGGAATTTAGACTAGGATGATTTAAATTTTTTCACGTTACAAAAATATAATTTGTGATTCATTCTAAAATTAGTAATGAAACATATGATTAATAATATAAATTTTAAAGTTTTTTCACAATAATTTCAAATTTTGAAATGAAATAAAATTTTTTCTGAAAAACAAAAATGTGAGAACCTTTTTTGATGATTTAACACTACCCTGAATAGCCACACCTAACAACACAAATTGAAGCCTTATTGATTCATTGACTTGCAGAATCACCAATTCTCTAACTCCCTCATTTGTTAAAGGAGTCCAAAGAATTATAAGTTCAAATTTTTCAAACTCTTTTATGCTGAAGCACAATGGTTCTACTTGAAAATTTTTCTTTCTAGGCACTTTTTCCACAACAACCTGTATGTATTTTATTATCAAACAGAATCACTCTTAGCAAATACATAAAAAAAACTTTGATAGCATTTTAAATTTAATCTATGATTAACAATTTATATTTTTTTACCAGGAAGAGATAACACAGTAGAAAAATTAATCAAAAAACCAGCAGTGCAAAAACAAACCTCAACTGGTGTATCAAAGGTGTTCTCAATGATAAGCTTCTTATAATGACAGGAGCCAACCAAAACTTGCCCAAAGTCGACGACAGGTGGCTTACCAAAGGCTGCCAGCTGCATTGTAGTAGTGACTTCATTGTTGAGAGTGGAAAAGTCGGCTTGAGAGTCACAAACGTCTTCATTCATTATGGTATAACTCAAAGAAGATTTGCAAGTTGTGCAATCATCATACCGCTGTTGTTCCATGATTTATTTATAGGTGAATGGTGTTACTGATGTGATGTTCTGTCAGTTGTAACACCCAAGAAATAAATCATTTAATAATAAACTGATGTTCTGTAAGTAAAAGTAAAGAAAGGAGAAAATTAAAATTAATTGGGTTTTATTTTTTAAAAATTGATCTCTTAAATGTTTGACAAACTCACAAATTACATGATTAAACAAAAATGCTTTTTATAATTAAATAAAAATAAATCTAAAACCAAAAATGCCATTTTAATTTAAAATTAAACATATTTAAATCTCAACAAAAATTCAAAGCATGCCATTGTGTATCATTATCCAATATGTTATTGGTGACTACAGGTTGATTACAGGTGTGTTTATTAAATATTGTGCAATAATTAACAATTGAGAATTAACATATACTTATCAAAAATTAGCAATTTATTTCATATTTCTTACCAAATTAAAATAAAATTTAAAAATTGCGGTAAAAAATTTCAAAAAAAAACTTTAAAATTTCAAATGTTTTAAATTTGCCAGTATTTTGGGAGTGTTCCTATTATTTATAGAATTGTCAGTCAAAAAATGCCTTTAACAATTCCCATTTAATAATTTTATTTCTCTTTATATTTAAATAAATTTAATATTATAATAATTTTACAAGCTTTAATAATTTTTAACAGCCTGTCGTTGATGAAAAACTACTCAGGTTTAATTAAATTATACATTAAATTAAAAACAAATTGCATTGAAATTTCTTTGCTGGCGATATTGAGTAACCATTCATTCTTCTACAAATTTCTCTCGATACCGCGTTTTAGATTTCGTTCCCGAATAATGTTCTTTACAAATGGACGAATGTCTTTTTGAGGTTGACGATTTGTTATTTTTTTAAGTTGTTGAATAAATTTTATTTTCCGTTGTTCTCTCCTCTGTGTGCCTGTGATTCATTATTATTTGTTAATTTTATAGAAAAAATTAGTTTATTTTTAATATATTTTTAAATTTTATATCATATTTCATTTTTAGGCCGATATCGAGAAAGAACTCGGCAATGTTGCTTACAGAAACAGATGCTTCTTAGATGCCTTGAAACATTATGAACGGGCCCATCACTTGAACCCTACCAACATCATCTACAAAAATAATCTTGGGGGTTTGTCTTTCTTTTATAGATTCTTTTGAAGATTTTCATTTAGATTTTCAATTATTGTTAGAAGATATTTCATATAAAATTTTATTTAAAATCTTCTCCTATTTCTAGCTGTTTATTATGAACTTGAGAATTTCACTCAATGCATAGCAGAGTGTGAGGAGGCCATTAAAATAGGACTGGCTCATAAGGCTGAACATAAACACCTTGCCAAGTATTTCATGATGAAGATGTTAACAAAGATGATACTGAAGATTCGATGATGATTTGGTGATAATAATGTAATATTGATTGCAGAGCCTACTGCAGAATTGGAAATGCATTCTTGAAGTTATCAAATGTACAGTCAGCCATGCAGTATTACAGGCAATCATTGGTTGAACAGTATGACTTGAATATCCATAATAAACTGCAGGAGGTGACATGTATTTATAATTACTTCCTTTGTTCTGATCAATAATTAGAATTTTTTATATGAAACTTTCAGCTTGAAACCAGATCAAAATACAACCCAGAGATGTCAGCCAAATTGAAAAATCTGGGAAATGATTATTTCAATAAAGGTATCTTTTTGTCATTTTCCTATGTTTATTCTTCAGCTTTCTTATTTTCTTCATCAGTGTTGTTTTGCAGATATAATATATTAATTCAATGTAAGAATTATTATACCTGTGAAATGAACCTTACAAAATCTTTCGCATGTCTACCTGCCGGCAGGAGACTTTCCATCAGCACTTTGCCATTTGTCAGAGGCCATAAAACAGTACCCTCATGACCCAACCCTCTACAGCTACAGGGCTGCTTGCTATGCTAAGTTGCTTGAGTTCAAAGCTGCTACTGCTGACTGCAACAGCTGCTTAGCTCTGGATCCAAAATGTGGTACAGTGCAGGACAATTTTTTCATTATTATTATTATTTTAAAAAATAATTTTCATTTCAAGTGTCAATTGCATGTTTATCATATGTTTTTGTTTAATATTTGTTTAGAAAAGGTAGTTAAATAGTAACAGGCGGTTTGTTTTGAACAATTTCTAGTGAGATTGAGACATTTCTAAAAACACACATTCACATAAATACAACATATACATGAACAGTTAAAGCCCTGATATGCAAAGGTTTGTGTCTGTTAGCCATGAGAGATTATCATAATGCTGAAGAATCTTTTATTGCTGCTCTTGAAATTCAACCTGATTCAACTGAGGCTCTTCATGGATTTAAGAGGTTGGGTTGTTGATTTGGTCGGCTTCTTTGTTGACCAGTTAGCTAGCTAGTTGGTTTTGTGATTGATTAACACTAATTATTTCAATAATTTTTTAAATAAAATCAAATAGTGAAATGGATGAAAACAATATAATTTTTTAAACAAAAAGGTGTCTGAGGCAGAGGCAGTTGGACCCAGAAACAATTCAAAGGCAGGCCATGTTAGATCCTGAAGTGAAGAATATTATGAGTGATCCAATTATAAGAAGGGTCCTGAGCAATATGACACTTGATCCTAAAGCTATAAATAGGTTGGGGCTCCAGAAAATGTTTGATGGACTGTTTTGAAAAGATGGATAATATTGTTAGACAAATATATAACGCTAGTTTTTGGTTGATTTATGGTAGCTATCTTGATTAGTTTATTTAAAATGTTTATTGGCTAAACACATTAAATTAGTTTGTATAATCTTTTCTTTAAATTAGTTTATGGTCCTAATGTTCGGGCTTTGTTACGGCAGTGGGCGTTTCAGCGTGGATGTATTCATATGTTCGAATTCTATATTTAAAATTTCGTTAACTAAACTTCAATATTTTCCTAATGCAAAACTTTTTATTGAACAGTCACCTCAAGAGTCCTGAGTTTGCAAAAAAGATAGAAAAACTCATGGAGGTCGGATTGATAGCTATCAGATGATGAGATGGTCATTCATGAATGTTTTTAAAGATGATGGAGATATATCAGTGATAACAACAGCGATAGGCTATGCACTCATTTATATACACAGAATACATGTATATATATATATATATATTTTTCACGTGTACATAAGACTTTCTTTTTACATTTTCATTTTTTTTATTTCTGTTTCAGATGAAACATTAGATCCTTTGTCTTTTTTTAAGGAATGTAAATATATGATTTTTGTAAATGTGTCCAAGAGTTCCTTTTTAAAAATTGTAAAAAAAAGTTGAATAATACGCTAACAATTCGAAGGCATTCACCGACTGAATTCTTCTCAATTCACTATCCCAAGAAAGCCCGGCTACATTAATCAAAGGCACGGAAAATTAAGCCATTTATTATATTACATTGAAGCATGGAAAAAATATAATTTAAATTATATATTATAAAAATTAAAGTTTTTCCATTGAATTATATATTGATTTAATACACTAGCAATTCTACTTTTATGTAATTAAAAATTGTTTAACTATTAGTATTAGAGTTAATAGTTATATAATTATATGGTTTTTTCTAAAGATAATATTTTTTATCAAAGTTAAAATATTACGATATATACACGAACATACACACATTTATGTATAAATAATATATATATATTATATGTCAATTATATGTCAAAATTGCAATCGTCATTTTTAAATTTAAATAAGGCGCACTTTGCCGCTCAAAAAAGCGCTTGCGAAAATTCTGCTAGAAGTCTAAAAATAGAAACTCTTCCTTGGACGCTTGGCGTCGGCGCATGCTCGTCAGCATGACTAAGCCGTGGGAGCCTGAACGCGTCACCTCGTTCCCAGTCCACTAAAGTTTAGCAGAAGTGCTTCTCTTTTCCTCGTTTGCTGCCAGACGCCATCGCTGTTCTCAAGAAGAATTTGGTATTTAATGCTTTTTTTAATTTAATTATGATGATAAACTTATTACAATTTGAACTTTCATGGTTTATTATAGTTTTTAAATGAAAATTAGACGATTTTGGATCATTCATTTTTAGCTTGCAGCTAAAAAGGTTTTAATATTCCCCATGAGCGTCGGTCGCCATTTTGTCAAACTAAACATTCGGTCTGACTTCTCGTATTGATATGTTTAGTCGATTAATAGAACATTAAGAGTTTGAGTTTGTGTTTTTTAGGCTATTTGTCGAAAACCATTCGAGATTCTCAGCGGCAGTTTACTTTTATTTGGCGACTTTCACTTTACCGAGCTGACGGCGCAATAATTAAAATTTAAAAATGAGTTTTCGTGCCTCGCTTCTTAAGATTCTGTTTTTTTAAAATATGAGTTGGCAAAATGGCAACCCACGTCGTACAATAACGTACAACCTGAGTTTTTTTTAACACCAACTCATGTTTTTTTCATTTTCAACTCATTTTCATGTTTGCTATAATGACGCTACAAATAAAAAATGGAAACCATGCAACGTCTGCTCAGCAGTCGAATTCATTATTTTAAGTTTCTTTCCGGCCTTTAGAAAAAATTTATACTTTTTTGAATTCTTACTCCAGTGAGTAAAAAGAAGATGAAAAATTTGTTTGCAAGTGAATCTTTTTCACTTCAATTATTTATTATTGTCTTCTACATACAATACAGTACACAGACATGCAATATCAGTCAAGTCTTGCCATTTTTCTAAAATACTATACTATTATAAATTCATTTGTAATCTGTGATTCAATAGTGTTTTTTATCAGATTATTTCTCAGTTGTGTTTAAGTTTTTAGAAGGTTTTAATTTTTTAAACATCAAAAAAACCAAAGACTGATTAAAATGTTTAATTATTTGTAAAAAAAAAGTAGTTTTCTAACATACATTCAGAAGAAAGTTATGATTAGAAAAAAGATGATTAAAAAGAAGATGAAAAGATAAAGATAAAAGAAACACACAAATGAAGATAGAGAGTAGAAAGATGAAAATAAAGATGAAAGTAAAAAGATAAGGTAAAATAGAAGATGAGAAACATAAAGTTAAAGATGAAGAAAGCAAAGATGAGGAAGTCACACGGATGGTGATAAAGAAGACAAAAATGAGGAAAATAGAAAGATGAAAATGGAGATAATGAAGGAAATAATAATGAAAGAGAAGAGCAAGGTGAAAATTGAGATAAAGGAAGAAGATAATAATGAAAGAGAAGAATAAATCATAAAAACTAAGGAAGATGTGAAAGAAGAAAAATTAAGAAGGAAAAGAATAATGGTTCTTTGGATGATATTTTTTCATAAGATCATTTTGTCAACAACCAGATAAGTAATTAGAGGATGCTGGGAATATTTTTGAGAAATCTATCACATTGAGGTGATGTATTGTGATATAATTGCTGTATCCATTGGCATCAACATCTTTTTTGTTTGTTGTGCTGATAGTTGTGGAGTATCAGGGGTTTCACTTGATCATGAGATCATCACAGGCAGATGCCTTTTCATGTCTGCTTGTTTCCTCCTTTCTTTTATAATATATTTTTAATGGGAGTGTTTTTATGAAGTGTAATTGTTAACAATATATTTATCAACTATGATTAGGTAAATGTGGAATACATAAGCCTATGATGAATAACAATGCAAGCACCTAATACAGATTATTGTTAGTTAGCTAATAAATTATGGATTAAAAAAATTAAAAAATGTCACTAAGATAACTATAATTAAATAAAACTGAATATCTAGACAAATAATAAAAAGAACATTAATAAAACTGTACATTGATGCCACACCTGTTTGCATGTTTATATGTATTTGCAATAATGGTTTCATGGCAGTTGTATATGTGTAAATAATTGAGATAAGACAATTTGTTGCATTTGAATTGCTAATTAATGATTTTAACTACATCTTCTTAACTCTGAAGTTAACTAATTTAAAAGTAAAATTAAATATATAATATAATTCAACCAGTAATTATTTTGAACTCATCTTTCTATCATTTTCATTTTTCAGCATCGGAACAGTTCAGTGTTGCTTCAATAGTTCATTTGAGTGAATTTCTATCACCTGAGATTGCAGCAAAAACTTAAATCTTCTTTGCTACAACTCTAAATTTCACTGTAAAATGTCTAATTTATCAATTGTTTTTTTTATAATAGTAATATTAACAATTATTACAGAACTTTTTTTCTGCAGCTACTGTTAGTACTACTAATACTACTACTACTTGATTTCATTTGTACCCATAGCTCAGTGCACAGGTTCAGATTGCCTAGGATGAGTTACCACAAATGAGTGCAATAGCAAGACCAGGCGCTTTTAACCATTGAGCCATCACGCTGCCCAGTGACAGTAGTAAAGGTGGTCAGCACATGCATTAAATTCTTCATTCTCTGTGGTTTTTGACGAATATAATATATTGATTTCAAAATATATTCAATTCAATTTTCCCTAACATGATGAAAATTGAAAATATGATGAAGAAAGCATATAGATAAAAAGAGGAAAAGGACACACAGATGAAGATAGAGCCGGTGATGTTGGGGTCTAGGGGCATGGTAAGTTTAGTGTCTTTTTATATGTTGATAGTTGTATTATATTGGCAAATTGTTTGTTTTACTGTAAACATGAATTGTATAATATAATTATTAATTTTTCAGAGAGTTTCGCGGCTATATAGATTTATATAGAGGTTTGCGGCTATATAGATTTATATAAAGTTTCATGGCTATATAGATTTATATTAGTTAGATTAGTTAAAAGTATTTGTTACTTTTGGCTTGTTATTTATCATTTCTAGAAAATTGTTACTTATTGTCAGATGTTTGCAAAAGTGTGCACTTAGCTGTGGTTTTATAACAGTTATTTCCCATATTAAATTAAACATTTTTTTGCAGCATTTTGTGCGCAAATTTTTAGGGAATTGTGTTTCAGGTGGTTCTTCACTGATAACAGAAGGCCACTCAGCAAAATGGCATGCCTGCTGGAGTTTTAAAGTCATGGTATGCTTCATTCTTTGTAACTTGGTTTTCATTCCATTTTTTCTGAGTAGCTCCGATCTCAATTCTCTGAGTCAACTGTATGTAGGTATCTGAGTTTCTATTTTTTCTTCATACTTTGATGTTTTGTGCATTTTTATTGTTGCAAGCGATCAAACCCAAAATATTTAACAACTTTGTTGTATGTGGTTGGTAGGATAATGACATAATGGAAATTATATATATATATATATATATATATATATATATATATCATATTAATATTTATGCGTTTGCATGTGTGTGGCGTACTAACATTAATAACCTAGGCTGAAGAAAATGAGGGACACAGAATGGACACACAGATGAAGATAAAGCCGTTGTTTGGGGGAGCCTGGGCCATGGTTAGTTGCGTGTATTTTTGTCTTGTTTTTTTATGTAGTAGCGAATTTTTTGTTCAGTATCGAATATATATATATATATATAGTATCGAATGTGTGTGTGTGTGTATGTGTGGCGAAGAATAGTTGATGTCATCAGATGTATATATATATATATATATATATATATATATATATTTATTATAATTTAATTTCTTATTCGATTAGTGATCTTTTAAAATATATATATATATATATAGTTTTGACCTGGCAAAATAATTTCTTGGAAGTTGTATTTGAATGGTAATTTTATGCTTGTTGAAGAATGCCCGTGTTGTATACTATAAATATTAATTGTTAATTATTAATATAATTCTAATAATTACTAAAGATTAGGGAGATGATGCAAAACAAGAGGAGGAAGAAGAAGAGGAGAATGATTGAAAAGATAAGTTTTTACAGATTGAATGTTAATATTAATTGTGATTAGTTTTGCTAATGCATTGATTGTGTTTATTTGCCTGCTGATTTATGAATGATTTTTGGTTGCAAAAATTATTCTGTTGTTTCAATTCTTCGTAGCATGTTTCTTTGTAGTTTTGGTATTACTAACATATTTTTTGATATGATTACATTCTTACGGTTCATTCACACATGGTACACAGCATGCATTACTCATCAACTGTGTTTTTGCTTTGTTTATATGATTTTTTATAATTTATTCTTTTATTCTTACTCCTAAGGAAAACTGAGCCATTAGGTGAGCTAATTAAATATATGTAAGATAAGCTTCAATCAATTGCTTATAGGTAGGTTAGTGTTTCAGTGCAATCAATTGATTATAAGTAGTTAAGGGTGAGATCTTGTTTCTCTTTCTTGTTACTTTGTTTTTGTTATCTTTTTGTGTTTGTGTTTCACGCATCACATCAATACACACAAAACATTCATTTTATGAGCCTTCCATTTATTTATTTATCCGGATTTTTGTTTATTTTCATTTAGTATTTTCCTTATTTGCTTTCTGATACTAACTATTATCGTTATTGGTATGTTCGTGCTTTTTTGGTTGTGTCTGTGTGTGTGTGTGTGTGTGTGCGTGTGTGCTTACGCCTGTATGGGTATGTCTATGGTACAGTAATAATAATTATATAATTATTGAATGAATTTTATAATAACATTAGTATTAATTATAATTCAGAGGCTAAGAAGACGGGAACGATGGAAAAGATGAGAGAGACATACTTTTTGATTACTTGCTGACTATTGATTGTTTATTTTATGGTTGACTCTGTTGATCACTTCATTTATTTTATTCATTGGATATCCGTGATTTATTGAATTTTGGTCTGATGATTTTTGTTTTAGATTGAATTATTCATTTTTCGTCAACTATTTTATGTATATGTGTACCCCTACGGACGAAGGTGTAGCTTTTATGATGTAGGTAATTATTACGTTATTTCTTTTCTAAGGGGTATATGATTTTTATGTATTGTAATTGTTTAGGTCGGGTGATTTTGTAGGTTGATTTATTATTTTATTGATTTTATGTATGTATTTTTGTGTATGTAAATGTAGAGAGAGGGTTAACTTTTGCATTGTATGGGTGGTTGCTAGTATTTTTCGCTAAAGGTTATATGATTTTTATGTATTGTATGTATAGATCGGGTGATTTTGTAGGTTGATTTATTTTTTTTATTGATGTAGGTATTTTTTTGTATGTGTATGATTCTTATTGTAATTGTTTAGGTCGGTTGATTTTGTAGATTGATTTTTTTTTTATTGATTTGATGTATGTATTTTTTTGTATGTGTAAATGTAAGGGGAGGGTTAACTTTTGCATTGTATGGGTGGCTGCTAGTATTTTTGCTAAAAAGTGTATGATTTTTTTAATTGTTATGGGGTGTGTGATTCTTATTGTAATTGTTTGGGTCGTGATTATTTTAGGTTGAATTTTTTGCCGGTTTTATGTATATTTTATGTTTGTGTAAATGTGGGGAAGGAGTAACTTGGTTAGTCGCCGATGTATTTTTTTTGCTAAGGGTTATAATTTCTTATGGCCGAAAATAAATGTTCCATCACTGTTTTAAAAGTTAATTTAAGTTAACCTGTTTATTTTATTTCTTGGCGGCGCGCATGTCACGTTTTAGTCGTGAAATAATTTAAACAAAATGTTCGTTAAATAGTTGAATTTTTTTATTATTTCTAACAATATTTTTATGAAATATTACGCTTTTGTCTGTTCAATTTTAATAAAGACGTTACGCGTTACGTTACTCATAATATAACTGTCTTGCACCACAGGTCAGGGTGGGGTTCGAAGAATTTTTTGTTATAAATTAATTAAAAGTTGAAAAAGTTTAAAACCATCTTATAAATGTCTGTTACGGCTCCGTCTAAGCTTAAAACAGGGATTGGGGGTGATAATAGAAACCTAGCAAGTTCATCAAAAAAATCTCTGATGATTCTCTTCATATCTCTGGTTATGGATTTGCTGGCCTTTACGGTCATTTTACCTCTGCTACCGACCATTCTGGAACATTATGAAACTGCTGAATACGTTTGTATCATTTCAATTGATTTTTTATAATTTTTATGTATAAAAATAAACAATATAATATTTTACTCATATTATATTATTGGATTTATTATAATTATATTCGTGGCGTGTGTATCTGTGTGTATCTATTTTGTTTGCAATTAATTTTTAGTGAGTGTTAGACTTTCACTTTTGTATTTCATTTTGAGATGTTATTTCATGTTTTCAATAATTTTTTTTAAACATTACTTAATTATTACGATATTATTTATACCTGTACCTATGTCTGTCTGTGTGTATGTGTTGATTTTGAAATTTGGATTGATCTGTCATTGAATTTGATTTGTTGATTGTTTCACTAATTTCAGGACTTCCTATATGACAACATAAAAGCCGGAGTGTCTGGGTTCAAACATCTTGTTGGTATACCTGAATCTGAAAAATGGAACTCTGTTTTGTTTGGGGGTTGGTTGCGATTGATAATACTTTTAGCTAAAATTTAAAACTATATTTATAAAAAACCCTTAATTCATTCAAATATAAAAAAAATTAACAAAAACAGAAACAGTTCAAATTAACATTTAATTTACACTAATCCTATTTGAGTATAACATAACTAATTCCTGATCAAATTTCACAATTAGTCACTTTTAAATTTAATTTAATTTACTTTAATTTGAAGGTATTGTGGGGTCCATGTTTTCCTATCTTCAATTCATATCATCTCCAACACTGGGTGCACTATCCGATGTTCATGGCAGACGGCCGTTGATGATAATTACCTCTGTTATTTTTGAACTACTTTATTGAAATTATGATTTAGCAATGACATTATTCTTTGTATTGCTAACGTTGATTTACTCATTTTAATAATGGCAACTTACTCATTATCAAATGTGATAATTTCACTCTCTGATGATAATAACATCTTTCAGTCTTGAGTTACCTTATTAACATATCGGTTCAGTAATTAATTACATTAACTTTGTCACGTTGTTATTGATTACATCGCTATTACACTACTAAATTAATAAAATACTAACGGGGTTGATATGATTACTTGATTTTTACATTACATTAATAGTTTGCATTTACATTATATATTATTATCAATACCGTCTGCTATTACTGATTACATTACCAGTTATAAATTACTGATTACATACAGTTATCAATTAAATTTCATTAGATTGTGATTGCTCTGTCGTACTTGCTCTGGGCTTTCTCCACATCATTTACAGTATTCATGCTTGCAAGGATTATTGGTGGCATTAGTAAAGGTGTGTGCGTGCGTGTGTGTGTATATTTGTGTGTGTTGTGTGCATGTTTGTATGTGATTGTTGTGTGTGTGTGTGTTTGTATGCATGTTTGTGTGTGATTGTTGTGTGTGTGTGTGTGTGTGTGTGTTTGTATGCATGTTTGCGTGTGTGATTGTTGTGTGCGTGTGTGTTTGGTTATAGCGATAATGATGATGATGATGACTATGATGATATAAACATTGATTAAAATGATTGTAATGAGGATGTAACTTATTTTATTTTATTGTAATTTAATTTTTTTTGTAGGAAATGTAAGTCTCAGTACTGTGATTGTTGGTGATGTTACAAGTTCGTCTAAAAGGTCCAAAGGAATGGTTGGTTATGTTTGGTTGGGATTGGTTGGCTTGTTGGGATTGGTTGGTTTGTTGGCTATGATTTGTTTGTTGGCTGGTTGTGATTGGTTAGTTGGCTGGTTGATTGATTGAATGCTGGTTAGTTGGTTGCTTTGTTGATTGATTTTATTTATTTCTCTGTACACTGATGGAATAAATGATAGATCAACTGGCTGTATGTACGTATGTATGTATGTCTATGTATGTATGTAGGTATGTATGTAAAACAATAATGTTTTAACAGGCAGTTGTGGGTGTAGCTTTCAGTATCGGCTTCCTGATTGGTCCACTGATTGGGGCATGGTTCTCAATTAGGTCTTCTCAAGATTTTAACCAATTCTTCGTTTTTCCAGCCATATATGCATTCGTTCTCGCTTCTTTGAATGTCCTCTTCATTATACTGTTTCTGAAGGAGTCGCTACCAGTCGCGAAAAGAGTTTGTGGGTTTATTAATTAGTTGGCTGATTGCTTGGTTGGCCGATTGGTTGTCTAGTTGATTGAGTTAATGATGATCTGATAAAAATGAGTTGATGTGTTTATCAGTTATTTGTATTTTGATGTTTAGTTTGTTTTTTTTTGATTTATTGAAATGTTATTTTGAAATTCTTAAATTTTTTATTTCATTTTACTTTTTCATTTGTTGAAAATTTAGTCGGCCAGATTTGATTGGACAAAAGTTAGTTCACTGATCAATCCGTTCTCCCTGTTCAATTTCTCTGCTGTCAATCATGTCTCCAAGAATGGTCGGTTTGTTATTTTGTTGATTGATTGGTTGGTTGATTAATTGGTTGATTAATTAATTGATTGATTAATTGATTGATTGATTGATTGATTAAATATATTATGACTAACAACAGAAAAAGAACATTTGAAGAGGATTGGCCTGGTGTATTTCATGTATCTGTTCATTTACTCTGGCCTGGAGTTTACGTTAACTTTTCTGACTCACCAGAGATTTGCATACACAAGGTTAGTTAGGTGATTAAGTGGTTGATTAATATGGTTGGTTGGTTGGTTGATTGATTGATTGATTGATTGATTGATTGATTGATTGATTGATTGATTGATTGATGGATTGATTGATCGATGATTAGTTGGCTGATTGATTGAATAATTAATATTATTTAAGGAGAGTAATTAATGTTTTATATATTTTTGAAGCATGCAACAAGGCAGAATGTTCCTAGTGACGGGTCTCATAATGATCATCGTACATGGTTTAGTTTTTACGGCACTGTTGTCTTTCATCTTGTTGTTTTTCGTGTTGTTGTTTTGTTGTTCATGCTGTTGTTGTTGTTTTTGCTGTCACTGTGCTTCTAAGCTATTGTGGTTTTTCCAGTTAATGTTAGCCAAGTTTTTTTCATCAACGAAACCGTTTTTCTTCCAATTGAAGTAGGAATTTTTGTTATTAGTACTTCGTATTTAATTTACTTACTTAATTGAAATCGATTAATTAACATTAATCATTATCGCTGCCACTTCTCTTATTTGTCAATTAGGAACTGCAGTGAGGAAGGTGGAACCTGGGAAGGAGCTGGAAATGGCGCGAAATGTATGTTTGTTATTCGATGTCTTGTCTATGATTGTTTTCTCTCTGTCTGTTTGTCTTTCATTTCGTTTTCATCCATTCCATCTATTCCATCCATCCATCCATCCAGGGCATTCTTATTCTCATTCCGTCATTCATTCTGGTGGGCATGGCCAGCAATCAGGTCATCCTCTATCTTGGACTTGTGTTGTTTTCATATGGTCAGTTGTTGTTGTTGTTGTCATTGTTGCTATTATTGTTTTTCTTCTGTCTTTGTTGTTTTGTATGCTAGTTTTTTGTGGTTGTCGTTGTTTTCAACATCTTCACATCAACAACAACATCATCACCACATCACCAACAACATCTTCATATCAACAACAACATCACCAACATCTTCAACATCATCATTATCCTTACAGCATCGGCGACTGTGGTCTCGTGTTTAACGTCTGAAACATCTCGCATTGGCAGGGAGGAGAACAAGGGTACCATTATGGGGGTCTTCAGGTCTCTGGGGGCACTGGCCAGAGCCCTGGGCCCTTTCCTCGCTGCTATTGGTTGGAGAATTTTGAGAATTTTTGAATCTATTTTCGGTTTGATGTAGATTAACAGAGATTGAATGAATGACTTGATTATCCTATTCGATTGATTGTTGTTGGCTGATTGATCGATCGATCGATTGATTGATTAACTGATTGATTAACTGATTGATTAACTGATTGATTAACTGATTGATTGATCGATCGATCGATCAATCCATAGATTGATTGATTGATTGATTGATTGATTGATTGATTGATTGATTGATTGATTGATTGATTGATTGATTGATTGACAGCTTACTGGTACTGGAGTCCAATGATCTGCTACATGGTTGGTGCCTTCCTGCTCATCCTGCCTTGCTATCTGCTCGGAAACGTGAAATCAAAAGTTAACTAATTAATTCTTTGTTCTGCTCATTAACTAATTAATCTTGAATTGAAATAATTGATCGTTTAATTAATCACTAATTGAATTAATTAACAATCTAATTAGTAGTTGATCAAATTGAATATTTGTTTTTATAGAGTTTATTCATCGTTTAAAAACATTGGACACTCGGTTGTTTAACAGTGTAATGACATTATTTTTATTAATTTGTTAATAATAGACCGATAAACTGTCTGATCGCTCGGTCAATCGTTCTATTAAACAATTACCAAATTTGTATTATAATTGAGTGTTGAGGGTGAGGCCAGTGTCTGTCTTTACGAAGCAGTGTTTAAATATTTTTCTGAATACGTTCATTCATCTATTGATTCATTTTTATATTCGTTCGTTCATTTATGAATTAATTCACCTACTTATTCATTCATTCATTTACTCATTTGTTTATTCATTCATTCATCTACTCATTCATTTCTTGGATCAATAAAGTAGGCTATGCACTTGGTGTTTGCATGTGTTTTAATTGTTCAGTGCATTTATAATGTTCTCTGTTCTATTCATTTTTTTACTTTGTTAATCTGATATCATGATATTTTTGCTCTCTGGTGGCAACGTATGCATGCATCTGAGTATTTGTATGCATGCATCTGAGTATTTGTATGCATGCATCTGAGTATTTGTATGCATTCATCTGAGTGTATGTGTGCATGCATCTGAGTATTTGTATGCATGCATCTGAGTATTTGTATGCATGCATCTGAGTATTTGTATGCATGCATCTGAGTGTTTGTGTGCATCATATATAATGTTTATTTAATGTTGAGGAGTTCAGTGACCTTTTTTTCATGTTAACTTTTTATGAGCAGCAGTCCATTATCCTCGTCGATGGATCGTGATAAAAAAAAATTTTTCTTGCGCCCTTCATGTATTTCGTATTGAAATATTATCCTACACATGTGTATATGTATGCGTAGATTTCATGTGAGCGTGTATGTGTATGTATGTTTGTGTGTTTATGTATGTGTGTGTGTGTGTTTGTATGTTTACTGATTTTTTTTCTGGCGCCTTTCATGTATTTTGTATTATATTGTATTTATATTATCCTACACATGTGTATGTATGCGTAGATTTTATGCGAGTATGTATGTGTGTTTGTGTGTGTAAATGTATGTGTGTCTGTTTGTGTGCGTGTGTGTGTATGTATGTGTGTCTGTGTGCGTGTGTGTGTGTCAATCGCTGGCTTTTTTATATAAACAACATATGTACTTGGTGATAATTTTATCAACGTAATTTGTGCATCTATATTTCGACCTTCTATCTTTATTATTATTGTATATTTTTAACTATGTGATACCAATCAATCGTTCGAAGGCTTATGTGCGTGTGTGTTTGTGTGTTTTTATTCGTGTATATTTGTTTATAAATATATATGTATATTTTTTTTAGCTTCAATTTTGGGTATTTTGTGATATTGCTGTAATGATGATGAAATTAAAATGATGACGATGATTATAATTATGATGATTAATTTGATGGAGATGGTGCTGATGATGATGATAGCGCTAATCAAGCACGATAATGACGATGGTTTTTAATAAGCGAGTATCTTATAAAAAGGATGATGATGATGAAGACGAGGGGGATGGTTCTATATAAAAACCGGGGCACGGTTTTACACTCAATTAAAGTCATCACATTTCAGTCCAATGTATGTATGTATGTATGTTTATTTGTTTGTATGTTTATTTGTATGTATGTTTATTTGTTTGTATGCATGTTTATTTTATGTTTGGTTAGCTGCTCAAGATATGTAGGCCAGGCAGCAGTTGGTCTGAACTCGAACGCGGTTTTTTTTAGTTTGTTTGCATGTTGGTTTGTTTGTTTGCATGCTGGTTTGTTTGTTTGTTTGCATGCTGGTTTGTTTGTTTGTTTGCATGCTGGTTTGTTTGTTTGTTTGAAGACGGAGAATGAAACGATGACGATGATGGTCAGCAGCAGGAAGAGGAGGATGATGATGATTGGCGAGATCCAGATGGTGATGAAGACGATGAGTTCGATGTCATTGTCCTTGTATGAATGAATGAATGAATGAATGAATGTTCTTTTTTTCCATATTGATTCAACTGATGGTCCATTTTTAAATTTTGTATTAAAAAAGATTGGAAATTTGAAAGTAATGATATTTAAAAAAAAGTGATTTTTCATTCAATTCTATCATACACGCAAGCAAGTCCCCTGCCTGCGTCAGTGAATAACATGTTAATCAAAAGCGCGCGTCCTCCAATTAAAATCAGGGCTTCGCAGGAATAAGCATAAATTATGTAAATGGTTAAATTTTATTGGATGATTTTTGGATTGATAGAAAGGTAGTAAGAATAGTGGATGAGTAAATAAACAAACTAGTGAATGAATGAATGAATAAATGAGCGACTGAATGAGTGAAGTAATGTACGGATTTATATTAATGAATGAAAAAAAAAAATTAAAAATAGTTGGAAAAATGAACTCAATTGGGTTAACAAGTTAATGAGAAAAAGGGTTAATTTAGCTAAATAAAGGCACGCACGTTACTGGGTGCATGAGTTAGTGAATGAAATAGTGAATGAAATAATGATTTATAAGAGTGAATTCATTCCTCTGTTTGTGAATGAACTTTGAGGTGAGTTAATGATTTATTCAATAGGTGAATGAACGACTATATATGTTATACATATGTATTGATATGTATTATGCATGTGTGTGTAATAGTGTGTGTCATTAGCTGATTGATTGATTGAGTAAATAGGTGAAATTATGAACGAATGAATAGATTGAATGAGAAACATCTGACCGAGAAATTCGCATTGTTTAATAATTTGTCAAGTGTTTTATTACAGCCCGATTAATGTTAAGTCGACTAATGATGACTAATTAAATCAGCCGTCAGTTTGGAAAGCCATCAAGGTCAGAGTGGGTGAGTGGCTACTGAATTAAACTATCACAACAATACCTGCAATGTCGTTGTTGATAAAACGAACGTCGCCGAATAAAATAAAAACCACCTACTAAGACTCATCGATTCTGACAGCCATACCTAAGTACGCATGTATGTGCGTATGTATGCATGCGTGTATGTATGTGTGTATGTATAAACCCGTTTTGATGAACAAGCCATGGTTAGGCATGCAATTTTCATTTTTGAAATCGGACGCTTTAAGGGCAGCAGTGCCCGCCTCCACTGAAGTGTAGCCGATATATCGGTCAGCCATAGTGTGGGGTAAGGTAACGTCCCAAGCCAGGGACCGTCCCTGAGCCCATGGGGTGATAGTGTAACCATCAGGCCTAAAGGCTCCTTCCTCTATCAAACCCATGGGTTCTTTTATAACCGGGATACCAGCCTTTTGAAAACATCGTACCAGGTATTCGTTGACAGCCATATGTCTGGCTTGTCTTCCAGGACCTAGACGACAAGAAAGGCTATGGTATCCAAGTTCATCAACCCTTGCCCCACATGCGCATTCGTATTCGGTGACGATCTGGGCTCCAAGTCTCAAACCAAGGCTCACGCGAACACAGGAGTCATCCAATCTAGTGCCGCAGGAGGTGTTGGGTAGCGCTCTCAACCAGGCGGAGCCCAACTCACTTTTGACAGCCATAATTCTAGCCTTGTCAAAATTGGAGCCATTCAGTTGCAGCCATCGATCAACTGATCTATTAAGACAGGGGGCGATCCAGTGTTTTTGCGAGGGGTTTTCGAGCGCAATCGAGGAGTTTGTGTGTATGTATGTATGTACGTGTGTATCCATGTATGTATGTATGTATGTATGTATGTATGTATGTATGTATGTATGTATGTATGTATGTATGTATGTATGTATGTGTAATTTTGTATAAGTCAATGACCACAACGTGTAGCATTCTTTCAAAGGCACATATTTCTCTCACCTCTTCATTTTTTTTTCTCTCTCTTTCTCTCTTTTTTTTCGCTCTCTCTCTCTCTCTCTCTTTATATATATATATATTTATATATACACACATATGTATATTGTTTTACACATACATGTGGGTTTAGAACTTTGTTGCTTATGGCTACCACATTATCAGGTCGTTCAACTCTCCACAATGCTTTTTCTATGATATATACGTGTTTGTATATATACGTTTGTATGTATATGTGTGTATGTATGTATGTATGTATTTATGTATGTATGTATGTATGTATGTTTGTATTTATGTAACCTTAATATTTTTATACGTACATATTCCAGATCTCAGCTCGCGATCTAGATCTTTTTCCATGGTATTATTTTTTAAACTAGAGATGACCTACAATTTGCTACGCTCCATCCTTTATAACATCTCCTCCTTTTAACGGTTTCCTTTATTTACTTTTTCCAAATTATTCGTTTTCTCGCAATTATATGTACATATTTTATGTTATATATAAATGTATATGTAAATATATATATATATATAGTTATATATATATAGTTATATATATAGTTTTATATATATATATATATTTATTTATATATATATATAACTGGGTCGTTAGGTGACAGCATTTGCACGGCTTTTATGCTCACCAGCAGATGCATGACTGTTGTTGCTTTGCAAATGTATTTTTATTTAAGTATATAAATTATTCATGTAGGTCACGAAGCGTTGTTTATATTTATGCATGTTAATTATGTAAGTAGGTCAGATTTATATTTATTAGGTTAGGTAAATAAATATTGAACGTGCCATGATCTTGTTTTATGTTATTTGATTTAAAAAAAAGGGTCAAAATGAATTTTCTCAGTGCTGTCCACTAACAAGCATTGGGAGGAGTTTTTTTTATTCTGGCAATACAAATATACTGTTTCTATATATATATATATATATATATACATATATATATATATATATATATATATATATATATATATATATGTTGTGTGTGTGTGTGAAATGTGTGTGCGTGTGCAACTGTGCGTGCTTGCTAGTAACCTTGTTCGTTTGCTGTGGTTTTTTTGCTTAGCTTGCAAAGTCATGTGAGTATTAGTAATACATCGTTCGTATATCTGGTATATGCGGTCGATTGAATGAGTTTGCTAGTTTGTTTGTGTGTGAGTGTGTGTGTGTGTGTGTTTGGGTTAACATGTGTTTGTATGTTTTTTGTGTGTGTTTGTACGTACATGTGTATATGTGCGTGCGCTTTTATATATGTACGTATGTGTGTGTGCGCGTATGTATATATCTCTTCTGATTTGTAATTGTAAAGTCGAGATTGTATCGTAATTAAAGGTGTTGATTTGTAAAAAATTACAATACCAGCATTGATTTCTAACAACAACAACAATAATAATATTATTATTATTGTTGTTGTTGTTCTTGTTATTATTATTGCTTTTTCCGACCATATGTTTCCATAATCCAGATTGCTGATGGATGATCCACCCAGCCACCTGTTCCATGCGTTTGTTTTTGTTTACCTTCGCAAATGTTTGGTCTATTTGCCGTGCTCTTTCCCTCCTCTCTTTCTCTCTCTCTCTCTCTCTCTCTCTCCTTCATCTTTCTCTCTCTCTTTCTTTTTTAATTTTCCTCTCTCTCTCTTTCCTCTTGATCCATATATTTTTTATTTGTTTGGAATGTTAAAATTGTTAATAAACAGCAGTAGTAGTGCTTGACTTGGATGATATTGATGATGATATTGATGATGATGAGGATGGTGGTGATGATATCGATGTTGTTTCATTTATTTTTGTTTTTCGTCTTCTAATGAGGTGCTCTTTAAAAAAAAATCACGTAGTTCACTTTCAATAGTTTCTTAGAATTCTCATGTTTTGTTGCTCGTATTTATGTATGTTTGTTTATTTGTTTGTTCGTTTGGTAGTTCTTTTTCTCGTTCGTTCGTTTGCTCTCTGTTCATTCATTCATTTGTTCGTTCGTTGTTCATTCATTCGTTTGTACCCGTGTTCTTTTATTTGTATACTTGCATGTATCAAATCAAAACTATCTATCTATCTCTATCCTTAAATCCATTTAAATTCGTTTTCACGTTTTACGCACTCACAGCACTCTCTCTCTCTCTCTCTTTCTCTCTGTACATAATAATAAATTGACTAGGAAATTGGTTCAATATTTTTTCTACTATTGTTTATCTGCTATTTTTGTATCATTGCCTTTTCTCTCTCTCTCTCTCTCTCTCTCTCTCTCTCTCTCTCTCTCTCTCTGTGGTAATAAATTAACTACTAAATTAGTTCAATGCCTTTTTATTGTACACTTCCTATCTTCTTTTTAAAGATTTTGTGTTAATTTTTGCAGTTCTTTTGTACCATGGCAGACAGACATTGCTTTTTTCAAAAGTTTATAAAAAATAACGATAATGAGGTTATTCATCATAAACAACGAAAAACGTCCAAAAAATCATCAACTCCACCCAAATAACTTCGTACACCGAATTAATTTTTGTCGCCTGTTAATAATTTTTTCGATTTGATGAACTATTTAATTGAACATTTTTATCTCGGCTGATTTAAATGGGATTTAGCGTCTAGTCATGTTGTTAATGTTAATTTTTTTGTTTTTTAAGTCGTTGTTGTTGTTGTTAATTATTTATGTCTCTGTTTACTTAGGAATTAGCGATCCACATAGAAAGTAGTTTCGCACTAGCAACTTGCGAACTTTGTTGTGTATGTGTATTATATTAACAGGGGTGTTAGATATCTGACTGTCTGTCTATTTGTCTCTCCTTCTGTCTCTCTGTCTGTATGTCTGTCTGTATGTCTATCCTTCAGTCATCATTCATTATTAGATAGATGCTTTTTTGAAAATGTTCGTTATTGTTTATATGTTTATGTCATCATTATTACTGTGATGTATGCATGTGTGTGTGTGTGTGCGTTTGTGTGTGTGCCCGCGCGTTTGTGTGTGTGTGTACGATTATGTGATGATTTTGCTCATGATGATATGAATCCTCTGTATGATCAAAGGAAGATGAGGTGTTCAAAATGATGCTATCAACGATGATGACGACGATGATTTTGCTTCTTAATTACAGAATGATGATGAAATTGCAAAATGCAAATGGTTGTACGAACGTTAAGCTATGATGCAATAGGAATGATTAAGATGATGATGATAATGATGAAATAAACGATCTCGCTGATGATGAGGAAGATGATGAGGATGATGATGACGTAGCTATGATGATGCTATAGCACGTGAAGTTAAAATTATTAGCGTCCAAATGAACACGTCATACCCTATTCTCACACGCACGCACACACACACACATGTATTTATATATATATATATGTTTGTATGCCAATATATATATATATATATATATAATGACACATATATATATGCTTAATATATATATGTGTCATTAATATATTATATATTATTATATTTAATTACCATATCATTAATATATATATATATTTACAATATTCTATAAATTCTACCGAATGGTATAAATTCTATAAATTCTACCATTCTGCAACCAACCGATGTAATCTAACAATCGAACAAGATCGCGAGCAGCGACTGCTCCATCTCTCTCGAGAATTAGAAGTTAACATTCGGTAGAATTTATGGAATATTGTAAAAATTATGGTCTATTACCAACATATATATATATATATATATATATATATATATATATATATATATATATGTATGTATAGCATATCATTATACATATATAACCAACGCTTAGGTGCATGCTACTGTATGAATGGGAAAATTTTTTAATATTGTGAGGTGAGAAGGAGAGAGAGAGACACGGGGAGAATAAGAGAGAAGTGAGAAAAGGCAGTGAGAAAAGGCAATAAAATGAAAGAAAGATGAAGAAGAAAAAAGAATAATGTGGAAAAATGTAGATGGAGGGTCATTGGTGTTGGTTGCTTTAAGGGCATTGACACCGTGTGTCATCATCGTAACCGTCATATATAGATATATATATATATATATATATATATATATGTATATATATACATATATATATGTGTGTGTGTGTGTATATATATATATATATATATATATATATATATATATATATACTGGATTCTAGATCGATGGTGAATACTCCAAATTTAATTGAAAATACTAGAAAGAAAGTGGTGTGGCGGAATGGTGTCGAATCAGAATACGGACTCGACATAACAATAATGTTAATGATAACAATAATGTTAATGATAATATTATCTACGGTGGTTACTCATTCAGTGTAGATTTAACAGTAACTAGATCGAGAATGAAATAAAATGAAATGATGCATGTATATTAGATTGCTATTATAAACTGGCATAGTATTAATCATTTTTTAAAGTCAATCAATCAATCAAGTGATAGTTTTGTCATAATTATCATTTATAACGATTATAACCACACACACATACACACACACACACACACACACACACACACACACACACTTAAATTTCATTCACTTCTCGAAATTCTCAACTCGTTCACCGCGTGTTTTTCAGTTAGTGTTCGTGTTATGTATATTCAACATCCTACTTATTATATAACTGCTTGTAGTACATCCTAAGTATATTAATATGTGCATACATTTTTTACATGTATATTTTACATTATAGTGTGTACATATATACATATTATTTTATATGCATATGATGTTTGAAATGTATATATTCATCATGTATATTTATTGTATATGTTTATATGAATAAAAACATATGTTTTAATTTTTATATATTTTATACCAAGTGTATGGAACCATTCAATAGCACGAGTTAATGAACCACACTACAAATATAGATCAACATTAATATTCAGAAGTTTTAATTATGCAACTGGTTCGTTTTTCTAGAATCTTATTGGCTGAAGTCATTAATTATTAATGCAAGATGTCTCCTGATTGGTCCAATGAGCACTGACGTACTTTACCGTGTCAAGGTGATATTCGAGATAAACAAACATTGCACCATCAGTTTTAAAAAGAGGAAAGTTGTGGAATTTTGTTAAATTTTCGACAACAATCTCAGCGATTTTAAGGTGATTTCAGTTTAATATTTCACGAAATATTATTCAAATGATTATTAATAAACTCATTTAATAATTCTAGATTATTCTCGAATGTCCATGAACAATCTAGTTTGATGTTTTGTTAGTTATATTATATATAACACAGTACACAGTGACAATGAACAACAATGATTCAGCTAATATTTTTTTTTTAAAGTGTTTTTCTTTTGTTATTTTTAAACTTAAATATCCATTAAATGTCTTTTTTTCTTTTCATACAGATAAAAAAAAATACTATTGAGGAGGAGATAACTTCAAGCAAACTTAAAAAATTTGCACATATGTGATCAAAACAGAACAGATCAGAACATTCATCGAATATTGCTAGCTGAATAAATAATATAACTTACTGACATATTATTACGATATTCATGAATTACTGTAGTAACATTATTCCTGATAAAGATCAATTTATAACAAGTAAAGTACAGTTGACATCCCAGAAGGTAGGAGTGTTAGATCTTAGCAGGAGAAGTTCATTAAATATGGTCGATCCGAGTCTCTACAGTCCTTTTGAATCAGAATCTCCGAGCAATTTGATAACTTCTGAATTGGATTGTTTCTACAGCAACGACATCTACAACGGCCAAAATATGTCTGGCTTCAAGAAACCATCCAACATCAGCAAGATGAACACCGACCTGACGTCGATCAAGCTTGAAATTGACACTAACTCGGATGCTTTCTCGCCCGATAATTCGGTTAGTGTGTACAGCAGCGGCAGTCAGAAGGCTGGTCTAATTAGTCCTTCTGTTGAAAATCTTACCATGGATAAATGTGTTGAGTATTTTACACTGTCAGGTAACAACAACAATGTTGCCAACATCAATAATAACATCATCGCCAAATATGTCCCAGATGACATTAACAAAATTAAAGCAGCTAAAATGTTCACTGTTGATAACATCAACGCCGCCAGCAACAATAATAACGTTAACTACAACAATCTCATTCAGGAAATCCAAGAAACAAAATGTGACCCTTCAAAGTTGAGTGAACTGACGTCTGAAATGTTGAGCATGCCACCTGAGGAGTACGATTACTTTGGCCAGGACTCGTACATTCAACCAAACAACGTGGACTTGTTCGACGGGGAGCTACTCAACTTTCAACACAACTACCAAAATGGCTACAACAACATCTCTGATGATAATGTTGTTGTTGTAAACAGCAATAATAGCAACATTAACAGTAATGCTAATGCTTATAATGGCTATATTATCAACACCCAAAACAACAATAGCGCTCACAATGACAACAGTTTAACCAACAATGAAACTAACAACAACAACAACATTAATATGTACAGCAACAACAATAGCAGCAGTCATGCAAATACATTCCTGAACTACACAAATCTTCAGCAACATGACTTTCAAACCAGCAACAACATCAACAATGGCAACGGTTGCATCGTTATCAGCAACGACAACCAAAACAACACACTCGTCAATAACAACAGCTTATCAAGCAACAACATCATCATCAGTAGTAACAACAACAACATCAGTAACAGCAATAACATCAACTTGGTGAACCTCGGTGATTCAGATGATCCGCATATTCTGACACTGAATGTGGAAGACCTGAAATGTTTGCTGGAGAACACTGGAGATCGATTCCTACTTGAAATCATCGGCGACCAGTTAATCTTCAATACCAACAGCAATGGGAATAACAGCATCGCTTTTGACATCAACAACAACTCAATCATTAACAACGACAACAACAACGCTAACAGCATCAGCTCTAGCAACAATCTTTATTATTTCACTGATTCTAATGACAATAACATTCTCAATGATAACAATAACGTTTTCACCATTTCAACAGCAGATAACAACAACAACAACATTATGAATGGCAACGTTAATAAGTATGCCAACAATAGCATCAACGCCTACAGTATTAACAACAACATCATCAACAACAGCAAAGAGTATCACCTGAATTATTTACCCACGTCACCACCGACATCTGCCAAAAAAATTACCCTTCAGCAAGATGACATCAACAGCATGTTCATGTACTACGACAACGTCAACAACAACAACAGCAGCGGCAACAACAACAATAACATCAGCATCTGGGACTGCAAAGACTACGAACACGATCTTTACATAATGACCATCCAACGAGAATGATGATTGCATCATCAGCAACAACAACAACAACATCATGCCAACCGTAAACATTACAATTGAAAAAGATGATGTAATGGATGATGAGGAGAAAATGTTGAAGAATGAAGAAATTGATGAGGACGCCGACGAAGATAATGAAAACAACACCAACAAAATTGTCAATATCAATAATGGTGTGAGAGTCCTCACTTATGACAAGCCTAATTTGAGGAAAAGAAGAAAGAGACAGATTTCTGAAGCTAGTAGCTGCTTCACAGGTTGCTTTAATTGATCTAATTGATATAATTATATTTAATATAATATAATTTTATTGATGCTGATTAATTAATTAATTTGCTTATTTATTTAATTATTTAATTAATTATTTGTCATTTGCTTGTGTCAATTACTCTTGCCAATTTTTATTTTTCGTAGCTGACGGCTCTGATGATGATCTTTCTGACTCAGGTTTCACCCTTTTTGATGATGATGATGATAATGTCATTGATAATTATGATTAACTATAATTTAATGATAATTTATTTGTAATGTATCATCATCTTATTCATGACCATATAAATTGTCACTGAGTGAACCATCTTTGTCATCATCGTTGTGTATTTTTTTTCCAATCATGCACTTAATTAATTTTATTCTGCGGTTTTTGTAGGTTTGTTTTTGTTTCTAATTGAAATGATGATTCACTGGTTCCCTTTGGTTCTTAAAAATATAATTTTTTGCTGATTGGATGTGATTTTTTGATGTTAACAAGTATTATTTTACGCCTAATTCATAATAAATCTATAAATATACGATTAGTGGTCGTTAATTATAATTGTTACGGCCGTAATTACGTTAGAATTGTTCTATATTTATAATAAATTAGTGTTAATTACTTTCTGTCAGATGATGATGCCAGTGAATTTATAGCTGATTTAAAGTCCAATGGATCTCAACAGCAGAGGTATGTACATGCTTGAAGAGTCGTTTGCTTATGTTGTTGTTGTTGTTGTTGTAGTCGTTGTTGTAGTCGTCTGTTGTTGTGATATGATGATGTTATGCCGTTAATGTAATTAATGCTTGCGGTTAATGTCATTTTGTTAATGTGTTAATGTCGTTGTTATTGACGGATTCGTCAGTGGGTGAGTCATCAGGGCCTTCTTAATCATCATTCACTTGTAGCAATTACCAAAATATTCCCTCATTGTTGTTATTATTGTTGTTATTTCTTATTCATCAATGACCATGTCTTCAAATTTATATCATGACAGACACATATCATGGTTTGAAGGATTATGAAGAATTAGTCATTGCGTTGTTTATTTATCTTTTCACGAGTTCAACTTCTTAGCTAATTAACTAAGATATTAAAAAATTATCCAATTGGCCGATTAATTAATTAATTAATTGATTGATGAGTGAGTTGTGTCACCTACCAGATACTTCTGGCAGTACAACGTCCTCTCAAAAGGTCCGAAAGGTCGAAGACTGTGTCACGCCATCGAGACCAGCGACCCACACGTTCTTGGGGACTTTGAAGATCCCGTCTTTCACCAAGAGCTCCAAGATAAATATAAACACAATGGCAAAGCCAGGAGAGGTGATGGCAATGACGTTACTCCTAACCCTCAGCGGTTTGTGCGTGCGTGCGTATGTGTGCGTGCGTGTACGTGCGTATGGGTTTGTATGTTTTTATCTCTATTGAAAGCACGAATGTGTAAGCTAGTTTGTTTGTTTTTTCTGTTAGGATGCTATGTTATTTGTTAAGTTGATTGAGTCAGTGCTTTTTCGTTCTGAGTGTTTCTTGGTAATAATAATAAAATTGTTGGAAGTAGTAATGCATTTTCCATCGAGAGTAACCAGTTTCCGATGAAATTAATCAAGCTAAGAAGATTCGTTTTGCTTTGAAAGACGCTTTCATCAATAGAAACATCACATTCATTCATGCCTCACATCATCACACTGCAGATTGTTCAACACGGGAGTTGAACTGCAGAAGCTGAACAAGCAGATAATGCTGATGGCACCGTCTAACGACTGGCCGACTGCCCAAAAAAACAAGGTGATCAGGGAGAGGAACAAGTTAGCGTCGCGGGCCTGCCGTCTCAAGAAGAAGGCGCAACATGAAGCCAACAAACTCAAACTGCACGGACTCAAACTCGAACATAGTTCGAATTTTTTTCCCTACTATGTTTATTTTTCTATGCTTTTTGTTTTTATTTTTCTATCATATTTTTTTAATTTTTTATGATATTCATTTTTCTACTTGTTTTTTATGTAGATTTAATAATATCTCCTTTGAGAATTGTTTCGATGGTATTCGATGGATTTCGTCCTTTTAATGCCCTCTTTAAAGTAAACTGAATTCCATCTCGGATTAACTAGGAGTGTTTTATACTCCTTGGTTCAGTTTTTAATTGTTTATTAATTGCTCACTGAGCTGGTGGTTTGTTTGCTTTCATTCAAGCTATCAAAGCTTAATTCCATCCGTACATGAGTTAGATTTAATTTCATTTCTTTGAACGCACAGTTTGAGCATTACAATCGAAATAATTTGTTTATTTGCCACTGAATGCTTAGGAGTTATTAATTGTTTAATATTATTAACAATAATGATTTTTATTATGATAAATATTATTCGGTTCATTTTCTGGATGAACAAACAAAGGTCAGTAGTAAGAATAATTTTTTTTATTCTCATTATTATTTATTATTTACAATCATATTAATAATAATTATAATCATAATAAATATGACAACAGGTCAGCTGATGAAAGTGTTGTCTTCTGTGAAGAGCATGGTACATCACCATCGTCATCAGATTGCTGGAGGGGCAAGAAACAACAACAACAACAACGTCAGTCTCGTTGATCAACTAACATTACTCACAAGAAAACATCTTAGTTAGTTGCTTGATTTTGATTGTTTGGTTGGCTGGTTGATTAATTGGTTGATTGGTTGGTTGGTTGGTTTGTTGATTGATTGGTTGAGATAGATAGGTAGGTAGGTAGGTAGGTAGGTAGGTAGGTAGGTAGGTAGGTAGGTAGGTAGGTAGGTAGGTAGGTAGGTAGGTAGGTAGGTAGGTAGGTAGGTAGGTAGGTAGGTAGGTAGGTAGGTAGGTAGGTAGGTAGGTAGGTAGGTAGGTAGGTAGGTAGGTAGGTAGGTAGGTAGGTAGGTAGGTAGGTAGGTAGGTAGGTAGGTAGGTAGGTAGGTAGGTAGGTAGGTAGGTAGGTAGGTAGGTAGGTAGGTAGATAGATAGATAGATAGATTGTTTGATATATTGAAAGATAATAAGTAGAGTGAGAAATAAATTTATAGACAGCTTAATAGGTATATAGATCGATTAGCTAGTCTGATAAGCTAGATTGATTAGCCTAATTCTTAGAATCAACATCACCTTAGTAAAGGAAGGATTGAACGATGAATGAATGAATGAATGGATGAATGAATGAATGAATGAATGGATGAATGAACGAATGAATGAATGAACGAACAAAAAAACAAGTAGCTAATCTATTGAATTAAATTTTTATACCAGCGACGACAGTTGCAGGCAAGACGGCGGATTATGTGAACAACGTTCTCGACAAAGTTGCCCTTGGTGACAAGACTGGCGGAATAAACGCCAAAAATTGAGGATTAACTGAAGAAACTTCATCGAAACAGATAAAGGAATGAAGATAATTATCTTCATATACAAGATATAAAAATTATACAGAATAAATATGTATGTATATCAATATTGTGTACAAATATACATTCTAATTCGTATAGACAGGATGCATGTGTGCGTGTGCGTGTGTGTGTGTGTGCATGTATATGTGTGTTGCATGTATGTGTGTGTGTCTGTGTGTGTGTCTGTACCAGTTTTAATTCAAGTAGTTGTACATATTATATTTACACTTTTAAAATACTGTCGAACTGAAAAGACGACTTTCTTCTGTTATAATATCTGCAACGTTACACAGCTCCTTCATCCATTTTGTGTTTTATTCTTATTCAAGTTTTTTTTTCAGATCAGAGTTTTACTTTAAAATTTTTTTTCATTTTCGGGACTCTTGCAAAATTATTTTTTGTCTGTGTGTCTTTCTTTTTTTTTTTGAAATTTTTTGTCTGTGTAAAAATCAATGAAGCAGTGACTTCTACCATTAATTACTATAATATAAACAATAATAATAACATTATTATTATTTTTTTTAGTAATAATGATAATAAATAACATTAATTTCGGCAACATTAGCACTTTCTATCATCTGTGATTTTTTTGATTGACTTCATTTAAATAACTTCATCAGAATTCTAAGAAAACTTTTATTATTTTGTTTTTTCATCATAATTTTTTCTTGAACTTGAACTTTACCGAATTTTTTCTCTTATAAACTCAATTGTAAAGGGGAATACACAAACACACCCTTACTTACACACACAGAACTTACATGTAAAGTGTATATTCCTTTATTCCTGTACAAATATTCGTTCTTTCATTCATTCATTCGTTCATTCATTCTTTCATTCATTCATTCGTTCATTGACTGACTATTTTTCAATTCATTTTATTAAATTGCTAACTTTCAGCTGTTTGTATATTACGTGTGTGTATCTACTAAATATATACAAGTGTTTTGTATTGATATTCTTGACAATTCATGTATGTATATATATATATATATATTTATATATGTATATATATATATATATAAATATTTGGTGGTGCATTGAATGAGTGAATGAATAAGTAAGTGAATGAATAAATGAATGAGTGAACGAATGAATGAACTGGTAATTCTTTTTCTTCAAATGGTTTTTTTCAAATCCCGGATCAAAATTCAGCCTTGGTACGCATTCACGTGCATTGACATTCATACTTTCATTATTACAATAATAATAATAATAACCATCATCATCATCATTATTATTATTATTATTGTTGTTGTTGTTGTTACTATTATTGTTGTTATTTTTATCGGCTTTTGTTGTTCAATAGTCAGCTCTGTTTATTTATTGGATTTCAGAAACTTTTTTTTTTCAGATGTTTTATATCAATGACACATGTGTTTGAAACGACACATATGTGAGTAATTATAATAATAAAAATAATAATAAAAATATTATCAATAATAATAAATATTATTCTTAGCTTTTTTCCGTAATATTTCTAATATAGACATATCTCCCTCGTTCATGTTGTTTATTATCTTATTCTATTCTTCTCATGCTATCTTCATCAGTGCTTAATAATAACTTATAATGAACTGACTAAATATATAAATATAATATACATATATAATATACTTTAACACATATAAGTATATACGTTAGCGATGTTATATGGGATGTGTTGTTGACTTAATACAATCAATATATGAATAATTAGAGATATGTATATTGTGAGAGAGAAAGAAGGAGAGAGAGGAGACGGAGAGAAGAAAGGATCAGTCTTTTTTCTTAATTGTATTGCTAAACTTAATTATTAAATTTTATGTATTATTATCCGGTGGTTTTATTATTTTTCTTAGTATTACTTCTATAGTTATTATTATTATTATTGTTGTGGTGGTTATATCTGTTGTTATTTATGATTTTATTTTATATAATAATAATAATAATAGATGACTTTAAAGGAGTGGCGGAATTAAATTTCGTAAGTTTAATTTCCTTTTGGATAAGAATAAAAAAATGCTTTAAATATATGTGTGCGTGTGTGTTTCGTTATTTTGCTACATGTATTATTGTTATATTATTGATTTGTTTATTATTATTATTATTATTATTGTTGTTATTGATTTGTTTATTGTTTATCAATATAATCAATATTGTTATTACTACTACTACTACTACTACTACTACTACTACTACTACTACTACTACTACTACTACTACTATTGATTTGTTTAGCGCTTTATAAGCTTTGCATCTGTTTGGTTCTGAGTACACGCATTTTACTGTTCAATTCGCCTTTCGGAATGATCATGGTTCAACTTTTGCGAAAGAAAAATGGAAATTTTATAATATATATATATATATATATATATATATTGAAAAAATAATGCTATATATATAGAAAGAATATATATATATGTATATAGAAAAAATAATGCTATATAACTTGCTTATTGTGTACCTTTTATTTGGAATTGTTGCTCCGGTTCTTTAATGTTTATGTATATCTTGTATATCTTTTCGCTTTTATTTCTATACATAAACATTTTTTTAACTTGTTGATGGTGATTCATTGTTTGTACTGTTTTAATGTTATTATTCGTTCGTTTATGTTGTTCGTTCGTTCATTTGTTCGTTCGTTCGCTCATTCATTTCATCGTTCACACCACTAAAACATTGACACGTTCATGTTTGTAAATGACATAATGTTTGTTCTCCATCTTCGTTCATAATTTCACAGCAATGGTAAGAAGAGATATAAATTAATTCACTCAACATCTTTGTAAAAGTGTGCTGTGTTATGTATGTGCGTGTGTATGCCTATGTGTGTACACTTATGTATGCGTGCGTGTGTACACCTATATATGTGCATCGTTGTACGCGTTTATTGTTTAGTTTGTGTGTCGGTGTTAACAATAATTTTTTGGACCCATCTTACTTCAATTAAGTCTGCCCTTCTAAGTATCTTTTAATGATTTATTTTCAAAACTTTTTATGTAGTTTGGTTCGTTCGTTCGTTTGTTTGTTTGTTCGTTCGTTCGTTTGTTTCTTGATTTTTGTTGTTGAATTTTTCCTCTTAAATCAAATTTTATCATCCGGTTAATATCATTTATCATTCATTTATTAGATCATGTATATATTTACGTGTCTGTGTTTTTTTATGTGGACGTGTTTGTGTTCCTTGTTTCTGTTTGTCTGTATGTGTGTCTGTGTGCGTGCGTGTGTGTGTGTACTTGTGCATGTACATTTTCCTAAAAAATACTTGAAATTTCAATTTTTGTTTCTTAATTTTTCTTATTTTCCAACTCTTTAAAAGACGTTTTACTTTCTGCAGACTTGACTCTTTTAATTAGTAAGATGGGTTTTTTCATTTGCGAGGATTTTCAGAATAAAATTAATCTTAATGATGAAAAAATTATCATTGAAAATTATTCTATTGTATTTTGTCAAATAGTATTGTTGTTGATGTTAAATGTTTTATCATTAATCTTCACTATTGTTATATATATATATATATATATATATATATATATATATATATATATATATATATATATTTCAAATTTCATTATCCATTCATTCGTTCGTTTGCTAGTTCGTTCGTTTATTCTTTCATTCATTCACTCATTTCTTTACTGATGCAAATCTTTCTCGAGCGTTTTTTGGACTGTAGCGAAATTCTATATAGCTTAACAAAATTTTATAATTATATAAATAATAAATCGATATATATTATTAATTATATATAAATATTAATAATTATACACACGTGTGTGTGCGTGTGTGTTATGTATATAAGTATACAAAGTCTTTCGTTTCTTAAGAAAAATATTTAGCGATCTTTAAATTTTAGTATTTCTCAGTTATATTATTATTATTAATTTTTTCATTATTATTATTATTATTACTGTTATTATGGAAAAAGATTAATTAATTTTGATACCTTTAATTTTGATTAATTATAAAATTTTTGGGTTTTGTCAGTGATGGTCTGATTTACTAAACAAGATTTACTAGCTTGATGTATTGATCGATTAACTTGCGGGTTCATTCATTTGCCCATTCGTTCATTCTTCATCCATTCACTCTTCAATTTCATCCACTGATTCATTCATTTGTTCATTCATTTATTGGTTAACCAACTTTTTTCGGTGATTTTTTTTTATAAGAACACCTTGAAAAATGGTGATTCAAATTTCATTGTCGGTTTTATTGGGGGGAAAAATTAAAATTCATTGCACGTGGTGATTGCGTTGTTTCTATATTTTTTCATCAATCAATTAAGCTCTTTCTCTCTCTCTCTCTCTCTCTCTCTCTCTCTATATATATATATATATATATATATATATATATATATATACATTCGGTAGAATTTATAGAATATTGTAAAAATTATGGTCTAATTACAATATTCTATAAATTCTACCGAATGTTTGGCGTTTTTTGGTGAACGTTTAGTTTGACTTTGTCACTCTCCATCTAAATTCATTTTGACAAAGTCAATATTTTTCTATATAAACAGCAGAAAGCACTGATGATGATTCATTCGGAATCGAAATATGGCCTTATTTGTAGCATGAATTCGGAAAATAAGTTTATTTTGAATTTTAATAAACTAAACGTTCACCAAAAAACTTTAGTGAGAAAAATTGAAAAAACGAACTACAAACATATTAACGCCAAACATTCGGTAGAATTTATAGAATATTGTAAATATATATATATATATATATATATATATATATATATATATATATATATATATATATATATATATACACGTATGTGTGTGTTAAACAAAGTTAGAAGAATGTGTTAAATAATTAAGAGAAAAGTCTTATTTACAAGGGGACATTTATTCAGTGTTAATAATAAGAATAATAAAAATAGCAATAATAATAAGAAGAATGAATACAATGATGATAAAGGTACGATGGAGATGTTAGCGAAATGTATAAGATAAAAATAATCAAATGATGACCAAATCAACGATGATGACTATATCATGATATTGACATGACTATGTCATGATATTGACATGACTGTATCATGATATTGACGATTTTGACATAATACTAAGTAAGTTAGCCTAAACTATATGGTGCATACATTTAATATGTAAATATATATATACTTATGTATGTCCAAAATATTATTCAATACACATATGTATTTTACACATGAATGTACATGCTTTGGACTAGTGTATAATGATGTATACATTCGTACATGGGTACATACATTCACATATCAATACATAAATATATATATATGTATATACATACATACATACATACAAACAAAAATGCACACATACATGTCACTGTACACACACGTATGATTGTATGCGTGTACGCACGTTGTACAAAATATGCGCATATTATAACTGAATATTATAAAAATGAAAGTTGTAAGAGGATTGAAAAATAAGAGAAAATAGAAATTAATTGAAAGTCAATTTGTTGTGTCAAATAAGTGCAAAGTTTTTGTATGTTGTTGTATTTTTAATCTACAAATACATTGTTTTGTATATGTTTTTGTCCTTGCATGATGTTTTTATGTCTAACGCATGCGTGTTTATCTGTGGCTTAAATTTGTTGTATGAACTTTTTGTATAAAGTTGTGTTTATGTGTTTGTATGAATGTTTGTTTGTACTTCAGTCCGTGTTTGCTCGTCTGTTCGTTTGTTCATCTTCTTGCTTATCTGTTAAGCTTGTCTCAATCTGGCCAGCCTCTGTGTGAGTTCATCCTAAAGAGAGAATTTCAATTGTTAGTAGAATGTGACAGTGCTTATTATATAAGGAAGGTTAAGTAAGCCCCATTCCATTCCAATCAGTTTGGGAGAGGTGGCGTGCAACAATAAGAACAATTCTGCAGTATCACTTGACGAACTTAACAACCAAAATTCATATACATGCGCTGAATTCTACATGATCCCAATAGAAAATTTAAATAATGAATAGAGAAAAAAGACACAGACGAGAAGATACAAGACATTTTATACAAACTTGATACAAGCATGAAACAAATCACACGAGAAATTTGATGCAACAATGACAAACCTGCTCTTGAGATGCCTGGCTAACTGCACCAACTGATGTTGTTTGTGCTTGAGGCAGGTCCATATTCAACTCGATACTGTTTGATGAAGATATTTTTCCAATGTTTCATTTTATATTATTATTTGAGAAATTGAACAGGTAAACTTCCCTAACAACCCCCTCCCTAATTACTAACCCAGCTTCGTCGGCCACTTCCTGCATGAGTGCATCAACTTGACCCTGAGGTGTAGTGAGGGTGGAGGACGCGTTCATCGTGCCCTCCATCACTTGAGACTGCACGTCCAAATTTTCAAATTGCTGCTCAAACCGGTCCATGAGTTGGGATATCTAGGTTGGGTCAGGGTTAGTGGCAGGTTAGTTCATAAGCATGCATGTGTGGATGGGGTCATATTTTAATTAGGTTGGGTAGATGTTTATTTAGAGGTGAATACCTTCTCTAGATTCATGGACTTCATGGCAGACTCCATAGATTTGACAACTCCGGACATGTTGTTTGTTACCTGCATGGCGGTTGCAAGTTGTTCTCTACCAGTAGGTCTTCAAAGACGTCAACAACACTAACCACAAGCAAGCATCAGCAGACATCAACAGCAGCAAGTACATCAATGAAATCTTGTTAACATGTTAACATCAGAAACAAATATAACATTTACAACACTGGCATCTTAAAATGAACAGTGCAAGAAGAAAACCTGTTTTGTAGTGACGGCTGTTTGAACTCTGGAGGCTACGGCATCTACTCGAGCACTCATCCTTCTGTAGTTCAGTGACTGATTCTTCTGCCTAATTGCATTCTCTGCATGAATCCTGGCCCCCTCTGTGTCACCTTTTTGTATGGCCTATTTTCAAGATATTTTATAATTATTATTTATTGTTACAATTACTTATATTATATTCATAACAACTAATTAGATTGCGAAGTAACAATTTTTGAACAAATATGTTTTGTTAGTTTAAAACTTAAATGTCCTTACTTGACCTTTTTTAATTTATTTTTTTCTTCCTTTTCATTTTTTTCACACTTCTTTGCATTTCTTTCTAGGTCTTTGGCTGCAAACTTCAAATTGAATAGGTGCTCTGGTTTTTATCAGTAATAAATAATGTCAAGGTCAGTTAAGGAAAAAGATCAATCAATTTTTTGGCTGCCAATGGAATTAACAAAGCTAATCAAAAACAAACATACAACAACATTAATTAAAATGGATACAAACAAACAAATACAACGATTACGTATTTTTCACAGAATTAAAGATTAGTTAGTGCTAGATTAGTAGATTAGAAAAAGAATTCTTTCAATCCTGTGATCATTTTTTTAAAATTTTATTTATTTAATTTTAAAATTAAATAAAAAGAAAAGAAAAAGATTTTATTTCCATTCAAAATAATTTTTGACGTTTTATTATAAATAGCAAAAAAGATACGTTCCATTTGTTTGAGTGACATCTTGCCGCAATATTTCCGGAAAACAGTAAAAAATGGAGATTTTACAACTTAGAGTTTAAATTAAACAAAGCAAATGAGAATGACTTGTTTTTGTTTACATGAATGTAAGTTAAAAGTAAATTTTTAAATTTTAGTAAATACTTTGACGCTTTATTCAAACTCAACATTCAAATTTGTCGACAGCTTTTTTGAGAAAAATGCAAATGAATTTATAGCAGTTAAATAATAAACTAATAAATGTTTTTAAACACCTGTTCTGTATTAATTTCAATTATTTTTATGAAAGTTTAAAAAACCTTTTTGGTACTTTAACGTTATTGAACGTGCAAGCAAATAAGTTTACTTCTTTAAAACATTTTAACCTAAGAGGTGAGTTGTTGGCGATGTTTTTTCTTTTAATATTTATAAATTAACAAGCTTGATACTATTTTTCATTTTTTTGATTAATTGTCATTTTTTAACTTATTGATAATTGTTTTATAATTGCTATTTCAGATTATGAACTTTATCAACCCTGCATTCTGATTAAAAACTTTAGAAAAGTGTTCAGTCCAGCCAGGTGATTACTTGTTTTTTTAATTTTTTTTAAATTTAAAATTCATAAAAATTACTTAAAATAATAATAAAAATATTAATGATATGTCTCGTAATGTTTTATAAGGCATTTATTGATTCAATTTTTGTTCATGCATTCTTCATCAATGCCAAACCAGTGGGACCAGATGTTGAAAATATCATCATTATTGTATTGATTATTCAAAAGCTGAATAAGAATATCAGTTTGCATTGAATCACTATTTATCTGTTTATTAAATGCTTATTGGTCAATTATTTTAATCAATTATATTACATATTGTACATACATGAAACATTATTAGGAAATGATGATACCTAACAATCCAACATGCATTCAACAACTTAAAAATTTATTTGTAATTCCATCCAGATGTCGCTAGCTAATCCTAATTTTAACTCTGTGGAAGTGAAATCATCCACACACGACAACAGCAGTAGCCATCACCAAACAGCAACCACAACTACTACAATGTCTTCTAGTGATATTGATAACAGCATCAAAAACATTAAAATCAGCAATAGTGGTGCACTGGGAAATGACGATGAACAGTCAGAAATAGCCAATTATTATGCAGGTAAAACTATCTTTATAACAGGAGCCTCTGGTTTCATTGGCAAGCAAGTTTTGGAAAAGTTACTGAGAAGTTGTGGAGGAGTCAAGGCCATTTATGTCTTAATGAGGTCGACAAAAAGGCACACTTCCAGTGAGAGATTGCAGTTAATGCTTAACTCCAAAGTAATTTTTTTCAATGGTTCATCTTTAATTTTTATCTTTTTATTTTTATCTTTTCATGTTTATTTAATGTATTTCTATTTATTTATTTTTATCAATAATTTTATGTTAATTTTTGAAATTATTATTTTTTAAATAGCTGTTTCATAGAATGACAGAGTTAGACGGTGAGCTAGTCAACAAGGTGATTTCCCATTAAACTTATAAATTTTTAAGTACTTGAAATATAAAAATATATTGATAAATTTATAAAAAAACAATCTTTTTATTATAGATAATTATTTTTGTCATAATTGTGAAAAAAAATTAAATTTTAAGGTTTTTGTGTTGGAAGGTGACATATCTAAACCTCATTTGGGCCTGAGGGATGCTGACATTCAGAAAATTATCAGTCAAGTTAATGTGGTATTTCATCTTGCTGCTACTGTTAGCTTTACTGAACCAATGAGGTATTTGTTTGTTCTTTGTGTTCATTCATTGTTCGTTTGTTCGTTCATTCCCTTGTTCATTTGTTCATTCGTTCGTTTGTTCATTTATTCATTCAGCCAATCAGTCTTGTATGTTTATAATTACAAAATTTCATCCTTACTATAATTGCCATGAAAACTTGTTATCATTATTCATTCACTTATCCGTTCATCACTTGTTTTTAATTATCAAATGGAAAATATCAATAATAATAATATAATTAAATTTATAATTAAATTAATAATAAATAGATAAAAAATTGATGTTATGGATCTCCTTTCATATAGGGTAGCAGTGAGTCTCAATATAGTTGGCCTTAGATCGATGCTTGAGTTATGCAAACAAATTCAACATCTTCAGGTTATGCCAATATTAGGAACTCTTCATGTATTAACTTGGCATGAATGACTGTACATGCACACATTCATGCACACGTAGATATATATCGCTACATACGCTTATATTTTTACAACTACCCATTTAAAAATAATGAGCGGACTAAAGTAAACAAATAAACAAACCTACGAACGAACAAACATACACACAAACAAACATACTTACAAACAAACAAACGAAAACCAACAAACATACATACAAACGAACAAACAAACAAACGAACGAAAACCAACAAACATACTTACAAACAAACAGGCCTTAGTGCATGTATCAACTGCATATGCAAACTGTACCCGGAGTCACATCGAGGAAACCATCTATCCTCCTCCCGTCTTTCCTAAAAAAATTCTCCATGTTGCTGAGTTAGTGGTGATGATTAGGAAGGTTTCTTATTTATTTCTTTTTTTGGGAACTCCTTATTTAGTTTTCCATATTGAGGGTCTTTCTTATTTATTTCTTTTACTGGTTTGTTTTTTTTTTATATCTTTCAGTTAGTGTCTGTATTTTCGCAAATAATGCAGTGCTGCTGATTTTTTAGTACTATATTGTATGTTGGGGACGAGGCTGTTACGATTTAAGATTTTTAGATTAATTACAGTAAATATACAATTAAACAATTATTTAATTAACAAATCGTTTTTGAAATTAGATGGATGTCAGACGATGTCTTCCAATTGATCACGCCGATGGTTCTTGAGAAGCACCCAAACACGTACACATTCACCAAATCCATTGCTGAAACCCTTCTCATCCAGGAACGAGGTACTCTCCCTGTGGCCATCTACCGGCCGTCCATAGTCACTGCGTCTTTTCAGGAACCATTTCCTGTCAGGAATTAACTTTGTTTATTTAGGATTTTTTTAATTTAATTTATAATTGTCAGTTGTTCATTTCTGTCGATTCATGTCTTAATGGTGTTTATTTTGCACAAATAATGTGTTAATTGTTATAATGTCTGATGGGTCAAAGATTGAAATATAGATATATACATCTATTTATTTTCATTTTTTAATCTTTGCTAGGGCTGGGTGGATAATTTGAATGGTGCCACTGGGGTGCTTACTGCTGTTAGCTTTTTGGTGTTTTTTTTTTGTTAAATTATTTTTGTTTGTTTTACTGTTGTGTCTGAATGAATAGTATATTGAATAATCTGCCAATTGGTCAATCAATCAGTCAACCAACCAGCTGAAAAACTTATCAGTAAAGTTACTAATGCATCTACCAATCAATCATTCAACCAACCAGCCAACCAACAGATTAACTAGCCAATCATTAACCAACCAATCAATCGATCACACAGGTAGGTAGTGGTTTTTTGAAATCCGTATATGGCATAGGTTCCTTGTCAGCCGATCTCGTGCCGGTTGACCTCGTTGCCAACTCCATCATTGCTGTCGGCTGGAAACTTGCCTCTCAGAAGAAGTTTTTTTTGTTTATTATTCTTCTTCTTATTCTTATTATTGTTCTTATTATTTGCTACTATTACTATCATTCATTTCATCATCATGAACATCGTCTTGTCTTTTTCATCGTCATCATCTCCGATCTTATTTTCTTTATAATCTTCTGTATTATCGTCGTTCTTTTCGTTATTATCATCATTCTCGTCGTCACCACCATCAGTCCATCATCAGAGGTGCCGGTGTACAACTTTACATCTGGAACCAGAAAGCCAATAACATGGAATGAAGTTGGTGAGTGAGTGAGTCAGTCAGTGAGTAAGTGAATGAGTGAGTGAGTGAGTGAGTGAGTGAGTGAGTGAGTGAGTGAGTGAGTGAGTGAGTGAGTGAGTGAGTGAGTGAGTGAGTGAGTGAGTGGATGATGTTTACGTGATAATTATTGAGATGATGATTCATTTCATGAACGTCGTCAGGAATTCATTTGACCGATATATTCAGAAGATTCCCAATGGACAATCCCACATCTATCCCGAAAGCGTTTGTGACCAATAATCGGTTTGTTTGATTGGTTGTTAGTTAGTTAGCTGTTTGTTGATTGGCTGGCTGGTCATTGTTTGGTGTTTGTGATTGATCGGTTGATCAGTTGGCTGATTGGCTGGTTGAATGATTCATTTAGATAATTGGTTTTGTTTGTTGTTTGTTGTCCAAAACATCATCAACGAGTCATCAGCATCTTTCATTCTTTTCAGACTCACTCACGCATACTTCCTTCGCATTGAGATATTCCTGAGGTTGATGGCTCTCGATTTCATTAGGAGACTTTGTGGACATAAACCTAGGTTTACGTTGTTGTTGCTTGTTGTTGTTATTGTTGTTGTTGTTATTGTTGTTGTTGTTGTTGTTATCGTTGTTGTTGTTGTTGTTATCGTTGTTGTTGTTGTTGTCATTGTCGTTGTTGTCGTTTCACCACCATCACCATCATCATCTTCCTTCTCATCATCATCCTCCTCATCAGACTGTTGAGAATCCACGGTAATGTGATTAGACTGATGAACGTGATGGAGTACTTCACATCAAATGAGTGGACATGGTCGACTGATAATGTTGATAAGTTGTACGGGAGTATGAACAGGCGAGATAGGCAGGTCTGTGTCTAGTCATTCATTCATTCATTCGTTCATTTATTTATTCATTCATTTATTCATATATTCACACATGTACTATATTTTTATTTCTGTTTAATCTTGCACACACGCACACACACACACACACACGCACACACGCGTACACAGCTGTTCAACTTTGACCTTCGACGTGTACACTGGCCGACCTACTTGGAATCCTACTGCATCGGCATACGTCAGTACACTCTACACCAGGACCTCAAGAACCTTCCAACCGCCAGGAAGACTCTAAAGTGGTGAGTAGACAGATGATGACGATGGTGACGATGGTGACGATACAACGCTATACAATACAATACAATACAATACAATACAATACAAAAGATACCGTGCAATACTAAACAGGCTGCTGATAGCAAGAAGATTGATGCTGATAACCTCCTTCCTGGCTCTCTTTAGAATTTTTGTTGGCCGGTTTGAGGTGATAAGTAGCATGTGGAGGTTTTTCACAAGCTTCATATACGGTGTCTTCAATAAGATGCCGTGGTTTATCAAGGCCCGTTAACTGCCTGATTGATTGATTGAATGATTGAGTAAGTGAGTGAGTGAGTGAGTGATTGAGTGAGTGAGTGATTGAGTGAGTGAGTGATTGAGTGAGTGAGTGAGTGATTGAGTGAGTGATTGAGTGAGTGAGTGAGTGAGTGAGTGAGTGAGTGAGTGAGTGAGTGAGTGAGTGAGTGAGTGAGTGAGTGAGTGAATGAGTGATTAGTTAACTTGTTGGCTGGTTGATTGATTGTAATTGTATTGCTATTTATATATTATTATAAAAATGATGATGACGTCGACGACGATGTACATGGTGATGATGCTGATGCTGATGAAGGCGACCAAAAAGACGATTTATATATCTAGTTCAGTCTCAATGTGATGCAATTACTTTTAAAAAATGAAGATCATATAAATTTTGGCTGGCATATTTAAACGAACCAATTTCATCCGTGCCTTTTATATATATATATATATATATATATATATATATATATATATATATATATATATAAATAGATAAAACACATTGTATTGCGTGTTTCAACTACTTATATAGTGGTTAAAATATTTCATTGTATTGCTTGTTCAATTGAATGACGCCAAACTGTACGTTGTAAAATATTTTTTGCTAACACATAATAGAATATTTATATAATGATATTGCGATAATATCGCGTGCTAATGTTTTTATTGCAATCTTTGAGGAGACGCATGAACGCCGGCGAGCACACAGTGCATGTATCTACTTATGCTCCTTATAACTCGTGTATTAATGTATGTTAATCACATATAAGTTACACTTTACTAATCATAAATTGTCATAAATTGACTAATAACCGGTGCTGTTATATATATATATATATATATATATATATATATATATACATACATATATATATATAGATAGAGAGAGAGAGAAGGAAAGGTGTTATACTGTATTTTAAAACTTATTTTCATTATTATAAATAAATTTCATCTCGATTGTGCCAATGTTATTGGGCTATGTTTCTATGTTTTTTTGTTATTTTATTATCACGCTATATATATATATATATATATATATATATAATTATGTGATGTGATGTATTTTTGTTTGAAACACTCCTGTATACTCGTATATCCGGTTTTTATTTTGTTTAGTTGGTTGGCTAGCTGGCTGGTTGGCTTGCTAGCTGGCTGGCTGGCTGGTTGGTTAGCTGGCTGGCTGGTTGGTTGGTTGGTTGGTTGGTTAGCTAACTAACTAGCTAGTTGGGTGATTTTACACCATTTTATTTTTATTCTCTATTTTTTTTAGTTAACATCCTTGCTTCAATAGTTCATTCAGTCCGTGAAAGGTAAAAAATCTAAAATTTAGTATTCTATATATATATATATATATATATATATATAATATGTCAACACACATAATGTATATATCAATAATTTATGCAAGTTTTGATTTGTTCCCGTTCGTACATGTTTGTTCTCCCGGTTCACTCTTTCGTTTACATTTGTTCATTCAGTTTATTATTTTTCAAAAATATAATATTAATTTTGTTCCATATTGGATTTTAATTACTTCTTTGTTATTGCTATGTCGTTATCATTTCATTTATATCTAAACTAAGTTTGAATAAATAAATTAAATTAATAAACTATTATTACTGCTACTGCTAGCTGATGAATGACGGTAATTACCATATTACATGAATCCATTAGCTTATATATAATGATTAAACTCTGTCATTTCGTTGATTTTAAAAAATTTAAATTAAATAGATATACTGTAAAAAATACGTTTAAAAAAATGTCGTTTTATTTCAAAAATCAATACTAAAAGATTGAACAAAACACGAGAAGAAACAACGTAACGTAATATATATAACATTATGTAGTCAAATATAAGAATGGATACGTGTGATCGCCTAAGTCATTCCATAAACATAAAACGTTATTAAATAAAATAAAAATATCATTAATTAATAGAATAATTAATCAATTAATCAGCCAATCAATCAATCGATCTACCAGATAAATATACGAGTCAGTAAAGCTCTGGCAAGGTTTGTGTATGGATATAGAAAAGTATGTA
>NW_008703617.1:1913529-1934032 GCF_000326865.2 Helobdella robusta | reverse complement strand
GAGAGAGAGAGAGCGAGAGAGAGAGAGAGAGAGAGAGAGAGAGAGAGAGAGAGAGAGAGAGAGAGAGAGAGAGAGAGAGAGAAAGTGAGAACTGTATGTCACTATTGCTTAAAGCCTTAAAATATAATAAATGTTTATCATTAACGTTTGTGCCTAAGAGATTATGTAAATGGAAATGTAAATACGCTTATATCTATAATATATATATACAAATATAATATAAATGGAAAAATATAATCATAATAATAGCAATCTCTCTCTCTCTCTCTCTCTCTCTCTCTCTCTCTCTCTCTCTCTCTCATTGTTTCTCTTTGTAATCATCACAATCTTCATATCTTCATCATTTTCATCAATCTCGAATGAGCATTTCAGCGCTGAAGACAGCAGAGTGTTGTACATACGGGTCATTCGCCATAGTTGTTGTGGCTGTTGTAGCTGCTGCTGCTACTGCCACTGGTGTCGTTGCTGCTGCTGTTGATTTTGTTGTTGTTTTGTTAGTGACGTCATCGACATTGTTGTTGTTGTTGTGGTTGGTCTTGATCAGTAGAACATCACTTTCGTCATCACCTTTATCATTGTTGGTGCTGTAATCTAATCTATCACGACGCTCTCCCATCAGTACGATACTGTCCTTGCTATCATCGTCATCGTTATCGCAATCATCATCATCATCGTCATCATTCTTGATATCATTATCAGCACCTCCATAGTCATCATTATCATAACCGTTCATTTCGTTCTCGCCCCCCTTCTTGGCGGATTTCAACAGTTTTTCAACTGCAGATAGTAGAGAATAAGAATCGATACTACTATTATTATTGTTATTATTATTATTATTATTGTTGTTGTTGTTGATATTGTTACTCTTATTGTTGTTATTCATGTCGTCGTCGTCATCTTTCACGTACCTACTAAGTTCTTTACATTTCGCATTCCCGTCAAATCTACTAAAAATAGAAAAACTGTCAACATTATTGTTGTTCTTGTTATTGTAATTGTTGTTATTACTGCTGTCATCCTTCATTTCGCTGATGGCATTAAACTCAATGCCTTTGATAGCACAACCACTGTTGCTGATGACGTTGTTGCTGTCAGCGCTGAAGTTGTTAATGCTGTTGCTTGCATTAATTGTACCAAAGATGTTGTTGTTGATGACGTTAACACTGTTTTTGTTGATATTAAGCTTGTTGAGGATGTCAAATGTGTTGGTAACATCACTGATAATGTTAATGTTGTTGATGCCGTTGTTGTTGTTGTTGATGTTATTGTTGTTGTTGTGGTTGTTGTTGATGTTATTGTTGTTTCTAGGAGCCTCAAACACATTTAAGTTGATGTCATCACTCTTAAAATTCCACTTCAACAAATGCAAATTATCATTCCGAACATAAGCATCACCGGCACCATGTTGCTTTCTATCAATTTCATCACCAACAACAACATCTCCATCGCTAGCATCACCACCACCATCATCATCATCAACAATACCATCATCATCGTCGTCGTCGTCATCATCACCATGACGATAACGACGATTATGATGATGATGATGAAGATGATGATGAGGTGGTTGAAGGACAGAGAGCAGCTTACAATAAGGATTAACAGAAAGTGATGATGACGACGACGACGATGATGATGATGACGATAGAGGTTTGATTTTGCCGAAGTTGGCACCATTACTTACATCAGTGCATTCGTTACGATGATGACGACGATGATGAAAATTTGTATTATTGTTGTTATCAACGTTATTATTATTATTATTATCATCATTTGTATCATGATTATTATTATTATTATTTTTATTACTATTTTTATTATTATTGTTTTTGTTTTTGTTGTTGTTGTTATTCAAAAACGGAAATGAGGCTGATGATGCTGATGATGATGAAGGAGGAGGAGGAGGAAGAGGAAGAGGAATAGTAGGCGGAGAAAGCGCTGATAAGTTTTTAACACTTTTCTGAATGAACAAATGATGAATGATGGAATGAACAAATGATGAATGAACGAATGAACGAACGAATGAATGAATGAATGAATGAATGAATGAATGAATGAATGAATGAGAGAACAAATAAATAAACGTAAAAAAAATAATCGGAAGAGCTAACTGTAAAAATGATTTCAGGTAGTATGATCTCAACTTTCGTCGACAACTTGCTACTCCAATTTTTACAATTTCTACGGTGATGATGATGATGATTGTAATAATAATAATAATTATTATTATAATTATTATTATTATTATGACAACGACGACGACGATGATTGTAAAACAACAACAACAAGAATCACACTGATGAAGACAATTTATGAACATCATTATCACAACCATCATCTCATTCATCATCATCATCATCATCGTCATCATCACAACCACCATCATCGTCGTCACAATCATCACTATCAGTACTCGCCTGATAGAAAACCAAACGGTAGCTGGCAGACACAGCAACATCAACAACAACAAAACCATGACCACCATGATGACGACTCTGCCACTGTTGCTGTACTTGCCGAATATGTCCTTATTGATGAACACTGCAGAGAATTGTAATTTATTTAATTGATTTTAATTAAATGATTTTTAATTAATTTTAATTAAATGACTAATTAAAGAGAGTTAATACATGCAGTTAATTTAACAGTACATAAAAGTTAAAGTAAACGTATAACAAACCATACATACACGTACAGGCAAAACACACGCACACGCAAAAACACACATACACACAAACTCACACGCACAAACGCTCGCTAACATTGTGAGTATGACTGATCCAAATAATTAACACCCCCACCACCGTCATCATCTTCATCGTCATCATCATCGAACAGATTCTTAAGTTGAGCTTTGCTGGGCGGATGATCTGACATATTTTTAAATACGGCTGCCGGAGAAAGATGACCCGACCTACATTTCGATCTGACCCAGAAAATGTGGCCGATGTCAGGGGTCAGGTTGCTGAAGAGGTAGGAGAAGGACGAGGATGGCGATGGCAATGAACTTGTTTCCAAACAGTTTCCTCCATCTTTGAAAGTGAAAGTTTTTTTTACAACCATTCACTCATTCATTTTTTCATTCATTTATCCACTATTCATCTATCCATCATTAATCATCCTCATCAAAACCATCATCCCTATCATTACCGTCAGCAGCCGATCCACTAGCTGCAACAGCAACATCAACAACGGTGGCAGCAGCAGCTTTGCTTTTCAGACAGTAGCAAATCTTGAAAGCGGTGATCAAGCATGACTTGTGCTTCCAGGACGATGATGGCATCAGTTGCCATGACAGGGAGATACTGTCGCCAGCAGTCGCCTTCGCAGTCAGATCGGTCGGTGAAAGTGGCGCTGCGTGGCAACAGTGGTGATAATAATGATGACAATTGTGGCGATGAGGTCATAACGATGACGGTGGGTTGCGATGATGAACAACAACACCACCAACAACAACAACATCACCACCATTAACAACAACAAAACAAAATAAACCTTCATTGGAGAAATAATAGAGATTCTTGTCAGCCCAAACAATACTAGTGTTGCCACCCGCACGTCTTACAGAAATCCCAAACTGGTATTGATAAAATCTGAACGGCAGCGATGAAATTGTAACGTTTTTGGTACCTCTGCCATCACCATTCATCTGTATCCACTCAACATCGTCCTAATTTCAATTGGTTGTAATGATGACGACGATGATGTGATGAAGATTAAAACATTTAGTGTAATAATAACGATGGTGAAGTGGGTAGTGAAGGTTAGGGTATCATATCATATAATGATGATGAAGATGATGATGATGATGATGATGCATATGATGATGATGATGATGATGCATATGATGACGTTGTAGATGATGACGGCAACAACAACGATAACATTACTAACAACAACAACGGTAACAGCAACAACAACACAATAAAAATAACAACATCAACAACAACAACACTAACAACACACGATCCAGTTTTCCTGCCTGTAGCACAGTAGAATATGGTGTAGCCGACGATATCATCATAATCACTATTACCCTCATTATTATTCATATTTTCATTGTTGTTGTTGTTGTTGTTGTTATTTTTATTGTTGTTATTGTCGTTGATAAACCAACTAATAATGACGTCATTTCCGGCTCCTTCAACAGTTATAAACAGTCTTTTGGCGAAATCTAAATCAGCTGATATAATAATTTAAAATCTAAGAAGTTTTTGATTGATTTAAAATCTTTCAGAGAACGAAAGTGAATTAAATAGTTTAATAATAATTTGCTTGATGACATTTATTTATCTGTACGTGTGTGTGGTGTATGCGTGTGTGTGTGTGTGTGTGTGTTTGTGTGTCTGTGTGATGTGTGTGTGTTCACGTACATAAGAACGTTTAAAAGTGAAACGCTAAAATGAAACGAAAAATTATTTCAAACAAAAAAATTCCGAAAATTTTAAAATCATCACCAACCTGAGTAATTAATATTAATGAAGTTATAAATAGCATCATTGGAAATTCCCAAATTACTGAAAGCCACAACAGCAGCCATCACGATATTGTTGTTCCGGTTGGTTTCAGTTCCACTTCTGTTTAATAGTATATCGATGTAAGCATTGTTGTGGCGATGCGAAGAGGAAGAAGATGACGATGACGTCATTGATGACGATAAGGAGGAGAAAGGGGAAGAAGATGATGATGATGATGAGGGCGAGCTAGGCTGAGGTGATGATAACAGTAGCACAGCCTGTTGCAAGGTTCGTGGTGAATTGTTGGAGTTCAGTCTTCGTGTCGTAATCTTGCTGAAGAGCGATAGTGATGATGATGACGATGGAAATAACGACGGTGATGATGATGAAGATAACGACGGTGATGATGATGATGACGACGACAATGATATCGGCGGAGTTTGCAGTGGCGGTGCAGATGATGACAAATAAGATGACAAAGATGACGATGATTCCAGTGGTGATGATGATAGCCGTCTGCAAAACTCTGCATCATCATGGTTGTCATCATCATCACGGACGTCACCATTCTGAAAGTACTGTTGCACTTTGTACTGGATTTGATACTTTGAACAGGAGTACAACTGATTTATCGGCTGGATAAATTAAATCGAGTATTCATCATTAAAATCACTATCATTAGATTGATCAAATGGGTGTATGTCAATCAAGCGTATTAAGCTCCACCCATTTTCGTCCCCTATGAATATTAATTAGCTAACCTTAAAATAGATTCTGACGTATGTGCAGTTGAAGAGATGATTGGGTAGAATGTAGAAAGCATTCTCAACCGTTGTTGGGTTCCTACAAGGTGCTGTGTATGTTAACGAGCCAAGTTTGTGAAGGTTTGATCAATCTAATGATAGTGAATCAGCTGAAGATAGTTAACAATCAATCAACCAACCAATCAATCAATCAACCAATCAATCATCCAATCAATCAACCAACCAATCAATCAATCATCCAATCAATCATCCAATCATTCATCCATGCAATCCATCAATCACTCAACCGACCGACCAACTGACCAGTCGAAGGCGCCGTGGCAGTTATAAATGCGACATGATCGAATCTGTAGTTGCGTGACCTGCCATCCAGGTAGGAGTGAATCCAAATTTGGTACTTCTGATAGGGTAAGAGGGGCAACATCAGCCTCCTTCCTCTCGTTACTATAGTTCGACTCTCGTTCAACTCAAATCAAAAATATAAATAATAATAATAATAAATACAATAATAATAATAATAACGATAATAATAACAATAATAGAGAGAACTCTTTTATTGGCCGGAAATTTCAAAATAAAATCCAAATATTTCAAGATAATGAAATGTATAAATGAAATGCAATAATAAAACATTAAATATAATAACAACAATAATAATAATAATATGATACGAAATAAAAACATAATATAATAAAAAAATATATAATTACGTTTATCTTATCAGCGATAGTAACATGGGCGTAGGTAACAGAGTAGGTAAGCCTGGATTCAATTATTTCTCTCAACATCGAAGAAGGTGATGACGACGACGATGACGATGATGGTGACGACGATGATGATGATGAGGAGGATGATGAAAACGATGGTGACAACGACGATGATGATGAAGATGATGACGATGATGATGAGGATGAATCTTGCCAGGAGAGAATTGTGGAAGAGTTAATATAGCTGATGTTGGTGGTGACTTTGTCCAATTTAACTGAATTAAGTGATTAATTGTAATAATTAATAAGTTTGTTAGTTGGAACATTTATTGAACGATTAAAAGTAAAGACGTATTACTTCATAAATAGGCCTAACAATACATCCATCGATCAACGGACCAATCAACGGACCAACCAGCCAACCAACCAACCAACCAGGTAGCCATAGCCAATCAATCGATCATTCAGTCAGCCAAGCAACCAATCAATCAATCAGCCAAGCAACCAATCAATCAACACAAGCACCATTATAACAACATCGAAACTGACCAATGTCCAGAATATTGAAGCATAACAGAGGTGACCAAACGGTCATATTGAACGAAACCGAGTGAGCGTAAACCTTGGCGCAAAATTCAAAGGTCAAGATATCATCATCAAAGTCATTATTATTATTATTTTTGTTGTTATTATTATCATTGTTGTTATTATTATTATTGTTGTTGTTGTTGTTATTAAATATTTTTTCGACAGCATTAAATATTGTAGCGTGAGATAGGTTGACATTTTTTGCTGGCTTGCCCGTAGTCTCCCATTGATAATAAAAATATTTTTTGTGAGTTTTACTATTGACGTTGTTGTTGTTTTTATTGTTGGTGTTGTTGTTTTTATTATTGTTGTTTTTATTATTATTATAGTTGTTGTTGTTGTTTGTGACAGCAGTAATGTTGTTTGTTTTCTTTTTGTCGTTGTAGTCGCTGTAGTCATTGATCATGGTGATGTTTGCTTTGGTAGTGGTGTTAATATCGTCGCTAGTGCTGTTGTTGTTGTTGATGTTATTGATGCTATTATTATTGTTAATATTGTTATTAATATAAATATTATTGTTGTTTTTGTTGTTGTTATTGTTATTAAGGTTGTAGTTGTTCCTGACAATGTTGTTGCTGATACTGCGTTTGTTTAAGACGTTGATTTTGTCGTTGTTTCGATTGCTATTTTTAAGTTTGTAACTTTTGTTGTTAGTGTTATTGTTGTCATTATATTTGTTGTAAAATTTGTTCCTCCTGTTGTTATTTCTGATAACGTTAGAACTATTCGTGCGAAGTTTCACTCTGCGCATGGCCTTATCGAGTTTAGAATTTTTCGGAAAGTTGTTAATATTATTGTTACTGTTGTTGCTATTGTTATTGTTAGTGTTGTTATTATTATTGTTGTTAATGTTGTTGCTATTATTATTATTATTGTTGTTGTTGTTGTTGTTGTTGATCTCGTTATTTATTTCACTTTTCAAAATCTCGTAAAAGTTGATGTGGTTGGCTTTCGTTAGCTTATGATGTTTAACATTATCTTCATGAACGTAACCGACGTCATCATCATCATCACCACCACCACCACTACTACTACTACTACTACTACTACTACTACTATTATTATTGTTATTGTTAACGCTATCGTTATCAGGACCACTGTTCCCGCTTTTAAGACCCACGCCAATCTCGTCATAATTTCTCAAGTTGAATCTGAAGGACATGTTATCAATTGCAAGCAATTGCATAAGCATATCGTACGCGTATATATATATATATATATATATATATATATATATATATATACGCGAAACCACACACACACACAAACACACACACACATACACACAAATACACAAACGTACACATACATGCAAACAAATACACCCGCATACAAACACACATACATACACACAAATATGCGAACACGAAAAAAATAAAAAGATACCCACGCAAACTTCACATAAACACATACAAACAAACACACGCATAAAAACAACCACACACGTACAAGCAAACACACACATACACACACACACAAACACACACACATACATAGATGCATACATACATACATACAATCATTAAGACCCACGCCAATCTCGTCATAATTTCTCAAGTTGATGTGGTTGGCTTTCGTTAGCTTATGATGTTTAACATTTGCTGTTGTTACACCGATTTTGAAGAAGAATTCTCTTGATAGACATGAGTTAAAAATCTACCGACCTGTATCTAACTTTATGTTTTTGTCAAAGTTGGTTGAAAGAATCGTTTTATCACAATTTGCTTCTCATTTTAAAATTCATAATCTTCTGCCGGTTCACCAGTCGTGTTATCGTGTGTTTCACTCGACGGAAACGGCTTTAATTGATGTTTCGTCAAGGTTGTATTCATCAATGGACGAACAAAATGTGTCATTGCTTGCTCTCTTGGACATGAGCTCGGCGTTCGATTGCGTCGGTCATGCAATACTTCTCAAAAAACTGAAGCAAACATTTGGACTATCGGGAGTCGTTCACAAGTGGTTCGTGTCGTACCTTGCTGGTCGTACTCAACAAATTTTATTCAAAACAAATTTGGCAGCTGTCGATGCTTTGTCATACGGTGTACCACAGGGTTCTGTCTTAGGTCCCATTCTCTTTTTGCTTTATACAGCAGATATCTACACAATAATTGAGTCGTACAATTTCAGGTTTCATGCATTTGCTGACGACATCCAAATAATAGCCAACTCCACTCCCTCGTCGTTTGGTAATGTGGTCGATGATTTAGTATCGTGTTTATCAGCCATTGATGTTTGGATGATGGGGCACAGATTAAAGTTGAACCAATGCAAGACCCAGTTTTTGCCTGTGGATACATGGCAACAAGTGAATAGAGGGTATCAACACTATCAGAATAAAGGAATCTGTCATCGAATTTTGTGCGTCAGCACGAAATCTTGGATTTATTTTGGATACAAACATGACAATGCAATTGCACATAAAGTTGTTGTTGAAAGAATGTACTTACCAATTGAGAAAATTGAAACTCATCAAAGGATCTCTAAATATGCATACATTGCAATGTTGAATTCACTTGTTCATTCACTCGAGGATCGATTATTGCAACAGTTTACCCAAAAAGTATGTTGCACAGTTACAACTAATTCAAAATCGGACTGCCAAGTTGTTAACTGGTGGTTCATATTTTGATCATGTTACTCCTATTCTCTTCAATCTTCATTGGTTGCCCGTTCAACAAAGAATTGTCTTCAAAATTGCCCTACTGGTGTATAAAAGCATTAATGGATTAGCGCCGAAATATTTAATGGATCGAATTGTTCCAAGAAATGCACCGTTACAGTGTCAGAAGTTACGGTCAAACGATTTAGATTTGTTAACAATTCGACAAACTCAGCTTGCTGTTGGTTGCAGAGATTTCGCTGTTATGGGACCGAAGATTTGGAACAGTTTGTCGGTTGACTTGCGAAATCGTGGGTTGCCAATTACTGAATTTCAAAGAAAGCTAAAGAACCATCTCTCCAGACAAACTTTTCATGATATGATTTGATTGAAGTGAAACATTTAATCAACTTTTGCATTAGCGCATTTAATCAACTTTTACATTGTTAGCGCCTTTTAGAACAATAAAGGGCGCTTTATATATAAATAATCTAATAATAATAATAATAATAATAATCATACAATCAAATACACACATACAATCAAACGTACTTGAGAAACCGATAGAACGCAGCTAGACCTTCATCATCGTCATCATCATCACCGTTATTTTTATTAGTACCATTATCATTATCACCATCTTCATCATTGCTTTTTTGGCCATCATTATCAACATTATCAGTTTCATAATCATTATCATCATTATTGTTGTTGTTGTTCCTGTTATTACGATGTCGTTGTTGTTGATCATCTAAAAACCTGCCACCCGGTTGCAATTGTAGTTGCTGCTGCTGCTGATGATGAAGAAGAAGATGATGAAAACGACTATCATCGTCGTCGTCATTAACAACAACGTCATCATCAGAATGACGGCGACCAGTATTTTTTATCTTCTTTTTCTTATTTACAATCTTCTTCCTGCTGCGCTTGGAGACCTGAAGAACTTGTATGATGTCATCGTAGCAGTGTTCCTTCTGTTTGACGTACGTCGGCAACCATTCACACGTCAAAAATGACGTCATCATCGTTGTTGTTGTTGTTGTTGATAATGATGGTGTTTTTGTTGCTGGATTGTTGAAGAGAGAGAGCGAGCAATGAACCAATGTTGGACGTATTGGATCGACTATTCAGATGGATTAATGAATGGATGGATGATAGATGGATGGATAGATGGATTGATGAGTGAATGGATTGATGAATGAATGAATGATGAATGGATGGATAGATAAATAGATTATAGAATGTATGGATAGATGAATGAATGCAAACTGATAATAGAAGCTCACCAATAACGTAAATCCTAACTGAATTGATGTAAAATGTTTGCGGCTCTCCATCACTGATGAGGCACCTAAAGGTTCCTCTGTGATCAGCCGAAGCGTTCTTAATTATGAATGAAACTTTGGCTACGTTGACGTTAGTGTTGTTGCTGCTCCTAGTACGATTGTTGTAGTTGTTGTAGTTATTGTTGTTGTTGTAGTCAGTTTTGTTGTTGTTGTAGTAGTAGTAGTTGTTGTTGTTGTTGTCAGTTTTGTTGTTGTAATAGTAGTAGTAGTTGTTGTTGTAGTCAGATTTGTTGTTGTAGTCATTCGATGGATATTGGTAATCCTTCATGTCTACTCTCTCTATTTCATTTAACCATCTGTCGAAACAAAATATGTTTGTTACTGTGTCAGAAGAACACAAAAACAATTAGTTCAGACATTAAGAGCGATGTTATCTGACGCAAACTGATCTTGTTCGAATGCAGCCTCACCCGAGAGTACAGACGAATGTGCATGCAGTTTGCACGTGACTACAAGCATGGTACGAGGTGCAGAGGTTTCGAATTGAAATTAGGTGAGGAATGGCACGTAAGTAGCTCCACGCTCGTTCGACTCCCATAACAACAAAACGATGAAAAAACAACAACGATAACAACATCCACAAAGACAACAACATCACATCAACAACACACCAACATCACATCAACAACACACCAACATCACATCAACAACACACCAACATCACATCAACATAAAACGGAAATAACAAAAACAACAAACCCTAAGTTTGAATTTTCATTTCTGCTCTTTGGGCTGAACTCTAATTTTATATCGGATAATGAAGGAAGTTGAGAGGAAGAAGATGATGACGACGACGATGTTGTTGATGATGATGATGGTGATAATGATGTTACTGATGATGATGGTGATGATGATGATGGTAATGATGATGATTGTGAAGCGGGGGTTGGAATTCTAACTGTGCACGTTAACAGGATGGTATCTCCTAATCCGTAATGGACCTTGTTCTGTGTTATGACTGTTGTTGTTGTTGTTGAGGTTGTTGTTGTTGAGATTGTTGTTGTTGTTGAGGTTGTTGTTGTTGTTGTTGTTGTTGAGGTTGTTGTTGTTGTTGCTGTTGAGGTTATTTTGTTGATGTAGTTGATGTGGTTGTTTTGTTGGTGTTGTTTTTGGTTGTTTTAGTGTTGATGTCGATGTTGTTGTTGATGTTGTTGTTGATGTTGTTGTTGATGTTGTTGTTGATGTTGTTGATGATGTTGGTGTTGTTGTTGATGTTATTTTGTTGTTGTTGTTGATGTTATTTTGTTGTTGTTGTTGATGATTTTGCTGTTGTAAATTATACTTGGACAGGATCATAGAAACCAAAACAAAATTCTAATGAATAAATAAATAGGTAATATGCATTAAAAAATGAAACAGCGAACTTTGATACATACACACATACACGGACACGTACACATACAAACACACACACACACGTACACACATACGTACTTATTTCCTTAGATGGAAGTAATTTTTTAGCCTCAGATCCACACGGAGTTAACATAAAACAGACAAAGCATAAGCAATAATAAGAATAATAATTATATTTTATTATTTTATTATTATTATTATTATTATTTATTCTATTGATATTAATAGTTTTATTTTTGCTGGCATTATTTACAGTCATACTGGATGGTTGTCATTTACTTTCTATGTTCAGAATGTTCTTTTTACATTACAATGCTACTGATAACGATCACGATTATGATGATGATGATGGCGAAGAAGAAAATGATGATGAGGACGACGACGATGATGAAGATGACGATGAATTTGACAAAGCAGCAGATAGGTAGGTTGTTGGCATTAGCTTGTTGTTTCTTCAAATGTTGTTAAATGTCATTGATAAGATGATAATAATAATAATAATGTTGTTGTTGTTGTTGTTGCTGTTGCTGCTATTGTTGTTGTTGTTGCTGCTGTTGTTGTGTTGATGTTGTTGACGTCATCGTCGATCTTTCTGTAGTTGTTGTAGTTGTGGCTGGTGTCGCTGGTTTGTTGACGTTGTTTGTTGACTGAGTCGTACTTATCTAATAATAATAACATCTACCGTAGCTCTATGAAATCTGGTTAAAATTTATTACTATTGTTATTATTATCATCATTATTATTATTATTATTTTATTAATATGAATAAATTCATTAATAAACGTTAAAAAATAAAACTTCATTTAATAATTAATTAAACAAATAAATTATGTTTCCACAGAAAGCAGTGGGAAACTGTTAAAGACTCTCGAAGTGTAAATGAGGTCTACTATATATATATATATATATATATATATATATATATATATATATATATATATGTACGTGTATAAAAAATAATAATATAATTATAATAATTATTATTGTTATTGTTGTTATTATTATTTTTGCTATAAGTGGTTGATGTTGCTATCGTCAAAGCTGTAATAAAAGTAACTAATTAGGATTCATTTGATGTGCAACTGAAATGAGGCAGGTGACGTATGTATGTATGTGTGTGTGTGTGTGTGTGTGTATGTATGTATGTATATATGTATGTATGTATGTATGTATACATGTATGTATGTATGTATGTATGTATGTATGTATGTATGTATGTATGTATGTATGTATGTATGTATGTATGTATGTATGTATGTATGTATGTATGTATGTATATATGTATGTATGTGTGTGTGTGTATGTATGTATGTATGTTTGTATGTATGTATGTTTTTATGTATGCATGTAACAGAAAAATATGTAGCAATGAATGAATGTAGTAATGAACGAACGAACAAACAAAACAAAACGAACAAACAAACAAATAAACAGACTAATGAATTAAACTTTGGAACAAATTTTACTAAATGTGGATAAGCGATAAAACAAATGAATGAACGAATGAGGAGATGAATGAATGAACGAATGAACGAATGAATGAACGAACGAACGAACGAATGAATGAATGAAAAACGACTACGCGACTGAATGCAAAAAGGAATGAATTAGGTCAGTCCGGTGCGAAACATTGAACTATGTATGTGAGAAGCAATGAAGAGAAGAAATATGTCTTTGATCATAATAAAAAATGCGGGAATATAAAAATAACGATAACAACAATAATAATAATAAGCATATAATAACAACAACAACAACAACAACAATAATAACAAATAATAACAATAACCACGCCATAACATTAAGAAGAGAGAACGCGAACATTAAGACGATAACGAACGATAACTGTCGGTCATATGAACAAATGGAGGTGAGTGAGTGAGTGAATGAATGAACGAACGAATGAATGAACGAACGAATGAATGAATGAACGAACGAATGAATGAATACACGAAGAAACGAATGAATGAATAAATGAAGAAACGAATGAATGACGAACGTATGGACAACGTTCTGTGCTGATATTACATTGTATAACATTTCATTATATTACGATCTATCCATCTTACTTAGACTCTCGGCAGTAAAAAGATGTTACTTCGTTATTACTATCATAATATCAGAAGTAATAGTAGCAGTAGTAGTTGTAGTAGAAGTTGTAGCATTAGTAGTAGCGATTGCAGCAGCAGTAGTTGTAGTAAAAGTAGCAACAGACAGCAACAACAGCAGTAGCAGCAGCAGTAGTATTATTAGTAGCAGCAGTAGTAGCAGTAGTGATAGTAGTAGCAGTAGTAGTAGTTAATATTACTGCAACGAGTAACATAGAGAATTGATGGAAGATTTTAGAAAACAATAAGAGAACCGATGAAAAAGCGAGCAGTTAAAATATCATGACATTAAACATTAATGTAACGAGTTGATGATCTAATCTTAACTCAACAACAACAACAACAACAACAACAACAACAACAACAACAACATCATCATCAATAGCAACAACAACAAAATCAAAAACAGCACACGAGATGGAGAGGATGACATATTTTTCTAACTGATCAGCACCCTGCAATGCTAATTTACTGTAATTAATAAATCATGAAAAAACCTATTTTTAAATAGGCTTTTGTATATCTTTGTATATGTCTGTGTGTGTGTATGTTTGTATGTATGCACGTATGTATTTTGTATGTATGTGTGTAAGTATGTGTGTATGTATGTACGTGTGTATGTTTGTTTTTTGTGTGCATTTACGTATGTGTGTTTGTGTATATTAACGTATGTGTGTATAGTATAGTATAGTATATATATATATATATATATATATATATGTATATATATATGTATATATATATACATACATGGTACTTGTTAAAAAAACAATCATTAACATTGACAAAAACACATTAAGGCGTTGTTTCTTATCTTATCTCTGCCACCTGACATCTCAAAATGATGAATTTATAATGAATGTCTGTTTGTAGGTGTGAGATGAAATAAAATGGAAACTTAACGGATACATAAATACATACATACATATGATACATACATACTGACAAACACACACACACACAACACAGAGTAGAAATAAGCAAATTAAACAGCACACACGCGCACACACACACACACACCACAGAGTAGAAATAAGCAAATTAAACAACACACACACGCACACACACACGCACACACACACACACACACACACACATACACACAACCAACTCACTTTACAAAACTCTAAAAAGAAAAAAAATTGCCTAGCAAAGAACCAATCTACCATCCATCCATCCATACATCAATACATACATACATAACATAACATATAAAAGAATTTAATGGCATCTCAATAATATGAGGCAGGTCTCTCTCTGAAAGAAAAGCTAATAAAAATATATGCCTGGCTATGAAAGTGCACATATAAGTACACATAAACATCAGCAGATGTATAGCAAGAGCAAAATAAAGCTAAGCATCACCAACTAGGTATGAATTGTATAGTGCCATATACGTTAGTGTAGTTGGATATCATTCTCACCCTCATCATCATCATCATCATCATCATCATCATCATCATCATCATCATCATCATCATCATCATCATCATCATCATCATGGTACACTATTGGTAATATCGTCATCTACGTATACTATATATATACAGTATAGTACCTGATATGTTAGCATAGGTAGTTATGCATCATCATCATCTACATCATCTTTTTTTATTCTCATTATTATCATCACCATCATTATTTTCATCCACAAAGAACCCCAAACAGTACCCCAAAGTATTGTATGGTATTGTTGTACCTGGTTATAAATACATGTATGTATAAAAATACAAATTTAAGCATTGAGTCCAAGTGTTATCTCATTGGTATAGTACCGTCTAAAAGTTAGTTTAGTTAGTACATAATCAGCATTGTATTATTACCAATGTTTAGTTATAGTGCATTGGGAATTATTGACTTACAAAACTCTAGGTGTACTTACTTCAAGTATAGTACTGTATTTCATGGTAATATAAGTTAGTAACATGTTAAATTGTTGAGTGTAATATACTTTGAAATATTATTAAAAATTAGTGAATTTTAAAAATTAAAAAAATCCATACCTCTCTGCTTTTTCTATCTCTTCACTTTTCTCTCTTTCTTTCTTTTTTCTCTTTACTAGAGAAGAGGTTACTGAAGTTATTTTGGGCTTTTAGTTATTTCATTATGAATGTTGTGGTGTGGTAGATCAAAAAGTGTACATGTATTTCTACTTGTGTATATAATCAGAATGACAGTTAAAAACATCCAGTCAGTGTTTAATTAATTTATTAATTTCAATTCATGTAATCAAACTTGTGTATATAATCAAAATGACAGTTAAAAACATCCAGTCAGTGTTTAATTAATTTATTAATTTCAATTCATGTAATCAAACTTACCAACTTAACTTAACTTACTATGTTCCTACGTAATTTACATTGATGTACAATGTAAAGTTGTAAACTCATACATTGTACATCAAATTTTTTACTTTCTTAAAGTTGCCATACTATGTCAGCTTTTGGTATATTATATATATAAATTATATATATAAATTTGGGCTCTTTAGGTTGCTAATGAGTAGCAAATTAAAAAAATTAATTTAAAAATTTTTTTTTCATGCATTTTTTTCTCGTGCTTCCACTTATTTATTTATTTTACAAAACAACATTTAAATTTAAAAAAACAAATTAGCTTCAGTTTTTAAATTTAAATTAATTAAATTAAAAGGTTTAATAATTTAATTAATAATTAATATTAAATTAATTAAGCAGAGGTGAATAAATTAAAAAATTTAAATCCTAGAGATAAAAACGATTAATTATTTTATAAATTAACATTAAAATACAATAAAAATAGATTTTATTTCAAAAACTTTGCAGGTCCGATTTTGTTAAAGTAACTAATTAAAAATGCAAAAATCTCTTTAAATATATATATATATAACAGCTCGATGCACTTTTCGCACATAATTTAAAATGAAATTATGTATGGAAAGACCGGTGTTAATATTTAAATGTTCCAAAAGATTTCATGAGATTTAAAGGTACTTCTGTATAAATGGATGAGTTATGAATTACACATATAATATACATATATAATAAAAAGAAGTGAAAATTTGTGAAGTTTTTATATTTTATACAATTTATACATGATAAAAGGATTTTTTTTAGAATGCATGAATAGTTCCATTTAGTTCTATTCAATAAACTTCATGATTCAGTCCAGAATTTTTGTCAGAATTAAATTTTCATATTTAATTGAAATTTTGATCATTCCTAATGTTATATCTATCAAAACGTCATTTTAATAAAACTAACAACATATAAAAAAAAACAGAAATATGTAGTAATATCATTTAAACAACCATTTTTCTAATAAAATAATGATGCTTTTATTAAAAAATGGTTGCAATACTAATAAAACCACCGACCAAATTTTTTTTAATTAAATCATGGAGTTTCAACATCATTCAACAAATAATATTTATAATTATCATCACAATTCAGGAGGTTCAGCTTCAAAATGACCAACGGATTAGTAAGTAATTAATTTCATTGTTCGAATTAAATTGCTCGCAAATCATTTAAACAAAGATGACAAGTTTAACAGTATTACTAAAAAAAAACAACACACGCATTAAACATCAAACAATAACAATGAATAGATCATCCGTCTTTCAGTCGTTTTGGATGTTTTCTCTACATGAAGCAAGATGGTGAACGACGTGAACAAACAACTATGAACGAATGTGTGAACACCTGTGCAAACAGTACCTACCTGGCTTACGATGTTATTTTTATAATTTTTTCGTTTTGTATGTTATTTATATTCTTTTTTAAGCCTGAATTCCCAACCTACCTTTAAGTCTGAATTTCCGATCTATTTTTAGGTTGGAATTTCCGATCTTTTTTTTTAGATTTATTTATCCTCGATACTTATTCAGTATTGGCTTTGGTATCGGACAAACTTTTGATACTCAGTACACGCTGAACAGAATCTGATGAAATTTTAACAGTTTGAACGGCATCCTCTGGTAGAAATCCACCGACAGTCTTTCGTCAGACTGGCCAAATACTAATTATGAAAGTTTTTTGATACCCTAGAAACTCCAGACTTCAAAATTCGGCCCTGGACATGAATAATCATTTCCAACTGCTTTAAATTTGAGGATTTAAACGTTTAATCGCCATGAGATCACTTCCATGTTATATATTAATTACCGAATGCATGTAACACTATTTAAAAAACAGAAGTATCGGTATTAGTATTGAGAACAAAACTTTCATTAACGAGTACCGATATTGATATCGGTAATAAATTTTAAAGCCGGTATTGTTAATGATGAGTACAGTTAACAACCTTGCATTCAACATACCCGCTAACTAGACTCAATCAATAAACAAACAATTCTATCAAAAAAAAAAAAAAACAGACCATAACAGGAAATGGAAGTTGCACTTGCGGATCAAAGATCAATTATATGGTATCGTATAAATCTTGCCGACCAAACAACAACAACAAAGATGGCGAACGCAACAAAAGTCTGACAATGTTCAAGAGAACATACGATGTACACGCTAGTGAGCTCGTTCGTTCGTTCGTTCGCGCGTTGCTTGCTTTATGTGCTATTCAAATATCAACAACAACAATTTTGATGACAACAACGACAACAACATTATTTACAACAACAACAATAATAGCATTAACTCTTACTTTTTTACACAGAAACATTAGCCGAGGCAACAATAGTTGGATGTTTTAAGGATTTCCCAACGATAAATAGACAACACATCAACAACATCAACACAACTAACATCAACAACAATAATAATAATAATAATAGCGGCCAGAATAGCAAAAAGAACACATTGACCATGGCAGAACAGTTTGAGGCATGCCTCAACTTTTGCAGACTAAATAATTTCTATTATTTTTCAATCAAGGTATCTTGCGGTTTATACAAACTTATTTAGGTATCAATTTATTTTATAAAATTAAACCCCAAAAATGTATATGTATGTAACCAAATAAATATAAATTAAATGAATGAGTCAATGAATGATATTATTCATTCATTCATTCATTCATTCATTCATTCATTCATTCATTCATTCATTCATTCATTCATTCGTTCGTTCGTTCAGTCATTCATTCGTTCGTTCATTCATTCATTCGTTCGTTCGTTCGTTCGTTTGTTCATTCATTCATTCATTCACTCATTCGTCTATTCTAGATAAGCGAATGTTATTGTGAGAGGGACGTTGATGCAAGTAAGATGGTTCTTATTAGCATGTGCCTGGCCGATTCCCGCTTCTACACAGTTTACACTGGTTAGATTTTATTTCTTTGGTACTCTTAATTAAACAATTAAAATTTCAATCCATCAGCCAACCTGTCAATCAACGAATCAATCAATCGATCGATCGATCGATCAATCAATCAATCAATCAATTAATCAATCAATCAATCAATCAATCATTCATTCAATTATATTTAAGTTGAGACTAGACTAGATTTCATGGAGGGTACCAAAATCAATCAATCAATCAATCAATCAATCAATCAATCAATCAATCAATCAATCAATCAATCAATCAATCAATCAATCAATCAATCAATCAATCAATCAATCAATCAATCAATCAATCAATCAATCAATCAATCAATCGATCGATCGATCGATCGATCGATCGATCAATCAATCAATCAATCAATTAATTAATCAATCAATCAATCATTCATTCATTCATTCAATTATATTTAAGTTGAGACTAGACTAGATTTCATGGAGGGTACCAAAAAATTCCATTTTTGTCAGAATGAATTTGAAGATGCATGCATCTTAGATAGATGTGCGCGTGGTTGGGCTGGTAAATACTGCGATATCAGGGGTTCGATTTTGCACCTTTTTAACTTATATATATCTCTTTCTTTTTTCTCTCCCCCCCCCCCCCTCTCTCTCTCTTCCGGAATTTTTCATACACACATATATACACTTCCTATTCTTTATCTCCTATTTTAAATAAGAACTTAATTAGTTAATTAATTAATTAACCTTAAATTTATTAATTTATAACCGCTAGATTGCTCGAAGAACAATGGAGACTGCGGTGACAATTTGAAATGTGAGAGGTACCAAATAGACCCTCTCACGCCACCGTTGACTCAATGTCTGTGTGAGAATATTTGGCACCCTTTGTACAATGGAACACATTGCTTTTGTTAGTAGATACGCGCACACACACCACACACGCACACACACACACACGCACGCACACAGTTATGACGTCAGCCGTCGATTATTTCGCCAGCGTAGTGGCTATCGTATCGGCCATCATAGCGATGCTACTATTATTCTCTTGCATGGTAGCCTGTCTGTCACATCTCTGCAATAGGAACAGGATTAAGAGAACGATCGAAGGTGGTGTATGTTCTTTTTTGTAATTCTTCCATCTTTTTGAATTGATGCTTAATTTGTGTGTGCGCGCGCGTGCGTGTGTGTGCGTGTGCGTGTATGTGTGTGAATTAACAATCAATTTGTGTGTGTGCTTGTAGGTGCATGCCTGTGTGTTTGTGTATGTGATTTAATGATTAATTTGTGTTATATATATATATATATATATATATTGTTATATATATATTTATATATA
>NW_008703617.1:1898529-1911029 GCF_000326865.2 Helobdella robusta | reverse complement strand
CAGTGGAGACGACAACGCAACAAATAGGCTGCTTAGAGAACTGCAACTGAAAGAATTTGTTAATTCGGAAACCGTCAAAGAGGAACTAGAAGGCGAGGAAGTTTCAGTTCTAGATGAACTCAGCTTTGAGTGTCCAATGCAGATGACTGATATAAATAACCTCTACGAAGCAATGAAATTCTGCATCGAAAGTCTTCAGATGACAGATTTTGTTGAAAAGATCAAGATGATTGCACCTGACGGCTGGGCGTGCCACAAGGGGAGCCTGTGCGTCTGTGCCAAGATAGACGGGGGTGCCTTGCAAATCTAATTTCATTAAACTTTCATATTTTTCTAAATAAAATATCTTTCAATTATTCGAGAACATTTTAACAACATATTTTACATAAATGATTGCTATTGAATAAATTTTTATTATTGATTATTAGTTTATACCTACATTTATAAACATATTTAAACGAGAAAGAGAGAGACTGAAAGAGAGAGAGAGAGAGACTGAGAGAGAGAGAGAGAGAGAGAGAGAGAAATAAAAAGATACTGCTAAAAACAACTCCAAATTAATTTGACTGCTCGCTTGAGCAACAGGACACCCGGGATGAATAATATCATTGCGGTTTTTACAATACCTATCATTAGATAGCATGGAATTATTACATAGCCCTAGCAAGTCTAATCGCAGAGTCATATTCAAATGATAATAAAATAATAATAATAATAATAATTATTATTATTATTAATACTTTCACTATCGCTAAAAAATAATAATGTAATATATACGATACACAATATTGAAAACCTGAAAGGTAAGGTAATAAAATGTTCATTCATATGGTCCTTATAATCATATCAAAATCTATATATATATATATAATATATATATAAAATATATAATTTATATATATATAATGTATATATATGCGTTTATGTGTGTATATAAGCCATTGTTGCTTTTGTTGTAGCTATTTTTCAAATTGTTCAGTTTTCTTAACTGTGCTTTTTTCAATGAATTGTACGATTGTATGGTTGTCTCAATGCTAGTGGCCGCTAGTAAGAGATTGTGAATGTTTAAATTTATTCTATGTCGTTGTTTAAAAATCGATAAATCAATTAGTCAATCAATCAATCAATCAATCTATCTATCAATCAATTAATCACGAATCAATCATGAATCAAACGATCAATCAATCTGGAGCTTCTTGTAGTTTTTCAAAGGTCATAGGATCTTTTAATCTTTTCATCCAAATGCTACTAAATTATTTTTACTGTATCATCTCGTTAAAACATTTTCAAAATTTTCACCGCTCTGAGACAATTTTTTTATATGGGGAAAAATAATTCGGAGATTATTTCAAAAAAATTTGAAACAGTGGAAAAGATTAACCGCATGTTTATCCAATCAACGATACTACGTCAATCACGCAATAGTTGAATCCAAATTCGTAATAATAATAATAAAAATTATTATTATTATTTTATTATAAGAAGCAATAATATTGGTAATAATATCAATGATAATAATAATACAACAAACTGTCCTTAAGAGAAGACGACAGACGGTGATCTTTATGATTTATAATGTTTATTATAGAAATAATCATAATAATAAATAAATGAACGAACGAACGAATAAATAAATAAATAATAATAACAATAATAATAATTCTTAAAATAATAATTTTAATAAAATTTCTAAATGTATTTAACTTTATTTATTATTACTGTAGGTTATGTTTACACAAGCAATGACATTTAAACGAAGCAACTCGCGGCTGCTACAAAAAACTTCTTTTACTACCATAATACTTCTACTACTCTTGCCACTACTACTACTACTGCCGCTGTTGTAAAATTTTGATTTGGTTTGTATATTTATTATGTTTTATTACAAGTCGACTTCGAATATTGAAACTAACAAAAAAAAGGACGAATTTTCATTTAGACAGCTTTTTAATTATAGAAGTTGCTCGATGAAAAAAATGTTCAGAGATAATCGGCGTTTAATTCAATGGATATAGAGAGTTTATGGACGTCAAAATGTTTCAAAATTGTTAAAAAAATATTAAATCATGACATTCGGTACAAGGAATTTTTTTAGTTTTTTATAAGATATAATGTTGAAATTTAATTGAATATTTGCATGAGGTAGCATGCATTGTCAGTAAACATTCAAGTAGTTCTAAGAATTGTTATGTTAAAAATTATTTGAATATAAAACAAGTATTTTTAATTTGGTTTTAACATTAAAATTAGGCTGAGAACTGTGAAGAATGTTAGTTTTTCTTGGCATAGAGACACATGCTGGCCTTAAGAATGGACTTTCCATTCGGCACTATCTTCTTCGCCACCTCTGCCAAACTGCTTTCATTGACTTCAAAGTCTGGAAACATGGATTTAACAATTTCCCTCAAGTTATTTATATCAGGTACATCCATCAGGCATTCGTAACTGAAATCATGTAAACAAAAACCTCCCTGCTCATTCAACTCATTTTTGATTATTTCTGAAATCACGAGAGAATCCTGCGTCAGCTCTTTGATCAGTCGGACTATTGTACTATCTTCGCCACTCATGCTCACAAACACGAAAATATTATTTAGTTTTTCTTCTGGCCACATCCATTGTCCCAGACACAGTTTGTAGAGCGCTCTTCTGTGCGCCTGGTCTAAAAAATGAAGCACGTGGAAGGCTAAAACAATTTCAATCTTTCCCATGAAGAATGATGTGACTTTTTGAACTTTTTCTGGTGAACTATCTTCTACAATCTCATTCAACAAGAACCAATGACCTAGTTCATTTATTTGTATAAAACGTTCAATGGTAGATTTGATGATGTAAACCTCTAAATTATCAGAAAACTCTTCCAAATTAATTTTAAGCTCTCTCAAACAGTCCTCATTCTTCTCGATGACGATTAAAGTTTTGAGATAGGGCAGACAGGTGCGGAGGAAGTCAAGGTCGTAATCACCATAGCCAGTACCAATGGACACACATGTTGTGACTTTCCTTAGACAGGGAAAGATTATTTCTACATCCTTCATCAAACCGTTCAAAACTTCTTTCTCGTTGTAATGCTTTTTAAACGTTTTTAACGTTTCAGTGTATGGCGCAATATCTTTAGCCATTATCTAAGGAAAAATTAATTAGTTTATATTTTTGTATTAAAAATTCATTAAATTTTATTCTTTATGCAATTATTTTCTCAATGAATATCATGTAATTTTATTTAAATAATTGAACAAAAAGTTTTAAGAACATTTATAAACATAATTTTAACCAAGATTTTCAACAGCTTAAATAATCTTTTGCGTCTAACAAATAGGATAGTTAGTCAACCTAAATAGAACTGATAGCAGCAAATGTAATGATTATAAAATAAATTCTAAATAAATAAGAAATCATTTGATAATATAATAACTAAAAAGTCTTTCAGAAGTTCTAAACAAGATTCGTTGATAACTAAAAGTAATTTGTTTTTGTGCGCCGCAAACGACATTAAGAGAGTTCTTCGTTAGTTTAAACCTTTGTATTTTTTGTGTAATTGCGTTTCATAGTTCAACGCCCTGCCTCGCGTTGAAGTTGAAGTGACGTGATAATTAAAATAATAATAATGATTATTGATTTATTTTTTTAAATATTTTTATTGATTTATTATTATTCTTTCAGTTTTATTATTAAGAGTCAAACATTCGTCAGCAATACTCTCAGATCAATTATTATCCTTGATTTATATGGTCGTTAACGTTTCAAATAAATTAAAAAATAAATTAAAAAATAAATAAATAGATAAAAACAAATTCATATTTTTAATGAAACAAGTATGACATCTTCAACGCTATCATGGCGTCATCGTCCTTGAGATTTGAGTTTGAAATTGACAGCCATATAAAACTGATTTAATCATTGCTACTAAATTGAGAGTAATATATACTATTGTAATTATTTTAGATTCAAATAAAAATATTTGCCACGATTTATTGAAAATTAATTTAATTTTTGTTATCATCATCAACATCATTGTCCTCATCATTAGCATCCTCATCATCATCGTACTCTCCACATTACCATCATCATCATGCTTTCCTAGCAATACAGAAATTACATGGATATTCGGACCAGCCATTGGGAGCAATGACTTTCATGGCTTCTTCGATGCTTGTCTCCGTAGCTCCGGAATGTTGAAAAGTGAAGTTAAGAAACCTTCGAATGTCCACATCAAATGACGAATAATCGATCGGACAGTTGTAAGGGAACTCCTCGACTACATTTTTACCTCCATTTTTCAATTCATTCACTATTATCTCTGATGACAGAATTACCGGAGACTTGGCCTCGGACAGAAGGTGGTTCAGGGAGTTATTTTCATCACAACCTGTAAAAAACAACTGCCCTGTTTTTGGACGGAGCCAGTGATCGAAACATAAGTTGTAGAATCTTTTTCTCTCTTTCTCGGCCAAGAAATGAATGATGTGGAAAGCTAAGATGGCGTCAACTTCGCCGTTTAATACTTCTTTACAACGGCTGTTGAATGAATATTTTTCAGCTTTATTTTTTTCTCCATCAAAATCATTTATTACTGTTTCGTAGAGATCAAAAAAATTTTCAACCGGCATCTCAAACACTTCGACTTCGAACTTATTTTTAAACCTAGTGTACAAATTCTCCTTCACTTCTTTCACACAGTCGCCATCAATTTCAATAGCTATAAATTTTTTCAAGTTCGGCAAACATTTCTCGATGAAGTCTATATCGTAATCTCCGTAGCCAGTACCGATAGACAGACAAGTTGTTGCATCTTTCAAATTGGAACATCTCTCCGGCAACTTGTCCATCAATTCTGACAACACTTTCTTCTCGCTGTGACGGTTCCTGAAAATTTTCAGAGCAGTTGGATAGATGACTTTATGCGACATTTTCCTGACTAATCTAATTTAATATAACAACTAAACAAACTCGTTATTATTTGTAATTTCACCAGATATATATAAATACCTACCATCCAAAAATAAGTCACCATACGTGTATATAAATGTTATATCTATATACTGGACTTTACACTATCTGATGTTGTTTATGATGTACGAAATTAAGTGAAATAAAACTATATAATTTGAAAAGGGTAAAAGGTAAAATCCATGATGATTCAAATTCGCACTTGAAATTATGGAAATAATGTGTTTCAACTTCACTTGTCGACTTTGTTATTTCGTTGCATCACCATAATTTAATAAAACCACTCATTAATGGACTTGCTGAATCGTATTACATGAAACAATAAAATGATATTATGAATCGAATTTAAGGATGTGCAATATTTAGCATGTAGTAACTCAACTTGAACTAGTAACATATCTTAGCGGTACAAAATCAAGGCATAAAAAAACAAAAAGAACATTTTTAAAAATTTGTAAAAGTTCTGTCACAAAATGATAAACTACGAACTTCCAAATTAAAGTTTAAAAAATAATCTTTAAACACTAATTTTAATATTTGCACCATTGATGTCCTATAGTAATAAACAAATAGTAAATAATACATCTTAAAAGTCAATTTTAATAAAACCATAATCTCACACACGCTATAAGATTACATTCCGTGTTTATGCACTATTTATTTTATAGAGCTTCATTGAATATCTCTTCTGTTCTCATAATATGCATGGCTCACATCAGTTAAATTTACTTTTATACACTTCATTATAAAATGGCGTTGCCCACACACATGATGAAGAAAGGTGATTTTACATCCTTTAAATATTTTCTCCGAAGATTTTAATGAAGTAATTAAGATCAATTGTTAAATTTATAATTTTTTCACTAGGAAATGTAACTTTAACAAGATTTATAAACGGAAGAGCGCTGAGCACTTCAACAGCGCTTAAACCAGAAAATGTTGCAAATACCATGGATGAAAAAAATGGTTGGTAACAACATTTCATTTTTTTATATGTATTTTCTACACGAGTTTACACGCAGTGATTATTAAGTTTTTTTATAAAATACTTCTCAGTTACAGTCCTGAACCATCTGAATCCGTTGGAGCACAAGGACTACTTCAACGTTCGAAACTCCTTCACACTGAATGATTTATTTTTGAATAGAGTTCATTATGGCCACAAATCAATCGTCAGAAATGAATACATGAAGCCATTTTTATTTGGCAACAGATTAGGCATCGACATCATTGATCTAGATCAAACTGTTCAGTTACTGGGAGATGCTTTAAATTTCACTGCCCATGTAGCATTCAGGCAAGGAATAATAATGTTTGTTACAAGATCACCACAGAACATTACTACTGTGGAACAAATGGCAAAAGATTGTGGGGAGTACTCTCATTGCAGAAAATGGCGTCTGGGAACCTTCACAAATTCAACAGTTCAATACGGAGCCACAACACGACTGCCTGATTTATGTATCTTCTTATCTACATTAAATGATGCATTTGAACAGCACACAGCAGTTGTTGAGTCAGCAAAAATGAACATTCCTGTGATTGGGATTGTTGATTCAAACTGTGATCCCAGATTAATTACGTTTCCTGTTCCTGGCAATGATGACACTCCATGTGCAATTAAACTCTACATGAGTCTTTTCACTGATGCCATAAAAAAGGGCAAACATGCTCATGCTTCTATGAACATTAATGTTGAAGCAAAAAATTCTAACTGAATATATACATTTTTGCTTTTTGTTAAATAAATGTAAAAATATTTTCAATTTTCAACTGCAGTTTGTTAATTTATATTATTAAAAAACAAAATAGCCATAGATGCAATAAGACCAAATGATATCAAATTTATAAACTTAGCAAGGCACACTAGTTTATAGTGGGTAAATATGAAATTGATCATTTCTTGTTATCACTCTCCAGCCACTCAATGTATTCATCTTTCTCCTTCCTACAGCAAGTTATTATCCATTCATGTTCATCGTCATCTGGATGGAACGGAAATATTTATTCCTAGATTAAGTACATACCCTCTTTCTATCTTAGAATTATTTTTTAGAGATCATTTTTATTTTTAAATATTTCAAATTCTGAAGAGGACTGACCAGCGCATCTCAGGAAATTCATGTTATAATCCACAATTATTCTTTCATCTGGTCTGTAGAATCCATCTCCACAGTCATAGCACCCCTTTGGGATTTCCCTTGTGGGTTCAATGTTTGTCAACCTAGTGTGGCCTTGTGAGAAAATGTTTATTTATATTGTATTTGGAAAATTATGAAATAACATTCACTGTAATGTCTTAATAATTGCAGAATGTTGATTTATTGTTGGGTTGGAACGTTTGTTAAAATTATTTTTTAAGAAATGCTATCACTATTGCACTTTATTATATAGAATGATACCTGAAGATTTGAGGCCTTCCTTGATTTCATTGAAAAATCTTCTGTCATATCCGTCACAGTACTCCCAGTTTTCTTCTTTGTATTCCAACTCGTCAGGAAATATGTACCTGCCCTTTAGGATTTGTGTTCAACCACGTTTAGTTGTCGGGTTTAATAAATAAGTTAGGTAGATTGAATCGTTTTTACTGGAGTAAATTCTGCAAAGTACTGCTACTGGATGGAAATTTGTTTGTGTAATAACGTAAAATTAATTGAAATACGACGGCAATAGTTGCTTGCATATATAATTTTTAAACGAACTTCGGTAGCTTACTTCAATGGCTTTCCCATTGTTCCACGTGGCAACATACTTTCCACCGTTCGGAAAGCATAGAGTGCCCTGTCCATTGAACATGCCATCCAAAAACTGACCGGTGTATTTGGTTCCGGTTGGAAACTCGTACGTTCCCATGCCTTCCATTCTGTTTTTTATATGATGGTTGTTTTAAGTATTTATGAATCGCTGATTGCAAAACTCTATTTCGTTGATTATGTTTGTATTTTGTATCACTTGTGAAAATTTGATTAAGCTCTTTGTAAATGTCATTGACGTCATCAAACAGAATTAAAAATCAGTCTGCCTTACCTGCATTTGCTGTCTACGTAGCTCTAAGAAGTTCTTATAAAATTTAAAGTTGCTAATAATCGTGGCTTTGTAATTCTTACAATTATAAACAAATTCACGGTCAAAGTTAACAAAATGATTCTTAGTGTAAATAATGTTACGACCTCCCATATCTAATGTCACCTTTGTAGGTACTGCCAGTCAACTCCATCGTTTAAAATAGTTCTTTCTGGAGCCAAGTATCACGAACAAGTATTTCGTTAATCAAAATTCATTTTCAAACAGTATACTGTTCGGTGAAACATTACCATGGCAACAACCTTTAAATTCTTCTTCATCGTTTATTTGTATGATTTTAATAGGCATAAGTTTTGCTGTATTTTGAGTATTTTATAGTTATTAATTTTTGTTCAAACTTATGGTTAGTTATGATTTAATATACTGAATGAATATTACAATTATATTACACGTTATATGACATTTTTGCTTAGCGAATTAGTTTTTATTAGTTAGACTTTCTGAAATACACATTCGTCTAGCTATGACAACACTTCTTACCTGAACAGATACACACGTCGTTAATCATTATACCACAAGACAAGTTTATCAAACATTCGAACTTTTAACGAAAGCATCATCACTTAGTTTGCGATGTACGAAATATTATCTAATAAATTTGTATCGTCGGTATAAGATGACATACAGCAGAGCGTAAACAAGAAAAATAACGTTTAATTTAATCGAATGATTAATTGACTACACAAGCAATAAAAAGGATTTCTAAACTTAACCTAATACATTAAAGTGTTTAACATAACGTTGATTAGCACATACATGTACACACACAACAGTTTGCAGTTATTACATTAACAGCATTACAACCATAAAATTATTCGCCTTTATAGTATACAATGTTATTATCAGTTTCGTGTAATTTAACTTCAAACAGCAGATGTGGTTTAGATAAATTTTCCAGTAGCTTGTGCCAAATAAATACACATAGATTTTCGCTTGTGCTTGTGTTGTTTTTAAAAAATTCAACATCCTTATCCAAGTTTTTATGGTCCATTAACTCGATAACGCACGTTTCTATGACCTTACAGAGGTCAGACAAGTTGTACACCATGCCAGTGTCCTCCTCTACCTCTCCTTTCAACGTTACCTCCAGTCTGTAATTGTGACCGTGACCGTTGATGTGGTTGCATTTGCCGAAAATTTTCCTATTCTCTTCATCCGACAATTTAGGACTGTGGAGGCGGTGACAGGCACTGAACGTCGCACATCTCGTTATGTAGACCACGGGGTTCTTCTTTGCGTCATTCAACTTGCCGGATATCGACATTATTTTACTTACTTATTTCAATGTTTTTTGATTAATATTTTGTTCAGGACACAAACAAACTGATGAAAATATTAACAACGAAACTTTTTTTGCTTATATATCAACGTTTTGATATTTGTAAATGTGTTAGTTCGCAACAGAGCGAGCACTTCTTAAATAGTAAACACAATCAGCTGATTACTGTTTTATTTATTTTAGCTTCTAAAATTTTAATAATCGACTTTGTAGGTGTAATTTTAATAGAAATAGGATGCTAGTTTATTTAAAACAAAATTTGAAATATTATTATAAATGAACTTAAACAAATAATTACACAAATAAATGCAAAACTAAATGAACGGTCCAAGAGTGCAACAGCAAAATGCGACCCTTGATACCCAATCTGAATAATTTATGTTTCCAGACCTTTGACAGTGCAGTGAAAAGTAAATCAAAGTTATTAACATCAAAAACGCATTACATTTGGTAAATTTATGTTATTTTCAATCAAATATAATGTTCCAAACAACAAACAAATGACAAATTATTCTATTAAAATAGAAATATAGGTAATTCAGCTAAGAAGCTAAACTGCATAATTTCATACATGATCAGCCATTTAGTAGCACCCATTATAAATCATATATAAACAAAAACATTAAACAGCATCGCTAATATGATAATAATATTTCACTGGTTTGCTGATCAAATGTTTCGCGTCCAAGATTACAAACATAAAAGACAAAATATAGATTTCAAATGTTGATAATTATTTAAAAAAGCCGCTGGCTGATGTTGTAGAATGTAGATTTAGAATTTTTTTTTTCTAAAATTTGTAAAAAATCTTATTTTAAAAATGATAAAAATCGTTAATAAAATGATCATTTTAATAATGATATCAATTTACAATTTTGTGCAAATTTCTTACGAGAATTTTACCGACGAACGAACAATATTATGCCCATCAAACTGCTCATGTTTGGGCAACAACATTGATTGCAGCGAACTGAAAGTCAATGAAGCCATCATCAATCTGATTCCTCTCTGGGTCGAAAATCTGTAAGAAATATATCTCTTTATCTTATTAAACTTAATTTACGTTTTAATATAATTTAAATTTTAGTGTAGTTCACATATTAACATGAAAAATTGTGTATAGTATAGCTATAGATAGACTATTATAGAAGATACCATTATTAAAGATTAAAAAGTAATTATCAATCAATATATATATAATATATATAGATATATACCTACTGATATAAATTCAGGTATTAACTTTCAATGGTAAAAACTAAATACAGTCAATTTGTCTAGCAGCAATAATAATTAATAACTTTTTTAATTTAAAAAAATTTCAAATAAATATTATTTGTATTTAAGTAGGTGATGCACTTATATTTTGTTAGCAAATAAAATCTGTTTGATATATTTTTTATAAGAATTCTATTAAAAAATATTGTATCAGGCATTAACCCGAGCATAAAATTTGAAAAAAAATGGTATTATTTATAAATAATTTTTAAAAGATACAAATAAATAAATGTTTTTATAACTCTATTATTTATTTTTAAATAAATAATTGAATTTTCAGGGATTTAAGTAGGAACATAATCTCTCATGTTACTAACTTGAATGTCTTACACCAGTTAAAAGAACTGTTAGTATTTTTTATTTAATTAAATTTTATTATTATTTATCATTCATTTTGGTTTTTGACCTATCTTGTTTATTTTATTTTTGGTCTGTCTTACTTATTTTTTTTCCTCCTATTGTCAAACAGGGACCTGAGTCACAACAAACTTCAAAATGTGGATTTTCTCAGCGATATGGCAAACATCCAAAAATTGTAAGCTGTCTCCAGAATTTAAATTTTCTCAATAAAATTTCATATTACTCTAATATACAGGCATACCAAAAACCAACATACATACACATACAGACCCATACATACACATATGCGTGAAAATTTGCACACACATACACACACACACATAAATAAAAATACACACACACGTTCTGACAAACATACAGAAAATATGAAAATATACGCATATACTCCGATTGACACATATACAAAAACACACACGCTTGTAACAACACATGTATTATACACATACGTACAAACGCACACACATGCACACACACACACACACACGGAGAAAAATTGTTAGCAGCTGTTAAGAATTTAAATGACAACTTTTAATTACCAACTCTTCAAAAAAATTAATTACTGCAAGAAAGAATTATGCAATCATCCTGAAATAAGAACATTTTCCTCATCGTCATTCATCTTCATCATCATCTTCACCATCATCTTCATCGTCATCTTCACCATCATCTTCATCGTCATCTTCATCATCATCTTCATCGTCATATTTATAATATCCCTTATCATCGTTATTATTATTGTTATTGCTATCTTCATTATCACTATCATCCAGTGGTATTTCAAGTGTATTCACCGTTGATAACGCACACACACACACACACACACACACGCGCACGCACGCACACATATTTAAATATGATATTGTAACTGATTAAAACAATCCCACACTTACAAACACAAACATACATACACCACCGTATACAATATACAAATTTGATACCAACCACACTTACACAGACGACACACATACATAAGTAAGCATACACACCTACAGACACATATATATACACACGCACACACAAACCTACACATGCATTTACAAACAAACACACGCATACACAAGCACGCATACACAAGTTAAGAGAGAGAGAGAGAAAGAGAGAGAGAGAGAGAAAGAGAGAGAGAGAGAGAGAGAGTTATTTGATATTATTTAATATAACATGATAAGATTGTGTATTATTATTTTATCTTTAGAAATTTAAGTTTCAACGAAATCAAAGAAGTCAGATACAACATAAACGCCAGCTCAACTGCATCCAGTCATTTAGAGATTTTGTGAGTTTATATTTCTTCATTTTGTCTATTTGTTCGTTCGTTTGTTTGTTTGTGTTCGTGTGTGTGTTTGTTTGTGTTCGTGTGTGTGTTTGTTTATGTCTATAACATTTTGTTGCAAGCAGTGTTATTTTATTATCATTATTATTGTTATTGTTGTTGTTTTCATTTTTAATGTTTTTGTCTAGATTGCTTCTTAGTTTTATGCTTAATGTTTTAGTTTTATGCTGGTTCTGTCAAAAGGGGTAATAAGGACAAAAATTCCGTTGTAAATCATTA
>NW_008703617.1:1881029-1893529 GCF_000326865.2 Helobdella robusta | reverse complement strand
AGAGAGGGAAAGAAAGAGAGGCTTTTTGGCGCTTTTTTCCTTGATAAAAATATGAAAGACAGTTAATTTAATAAACAGGCTTATTAACTGATTGGTTTCTAATAACTTGTCAAGCATCATCTTTCTTTTTTAGCCACTTTCTTTCTCTCTCTCTCTCTCTCTCTCTCCCTCTCTCTCTCTCTCTCTCTCTCTTTATCTATCTATCTATCTATTTTTATTGGAATAATATATTTGTAGTATTGAAGTAGCAGTAGTAGTGGTAGTAGTAGAAATAGTAGTGGTAGTAGTAGTAGTGGTGGTGGTAGTGGTAGTAGTAGTCTGTAGAGTGTGGAGTTAATATGAACAAATAAGTCAATAAAACGTAGGAGCAATTAATGAAGGTGCATGTTTTATTGTTCTTCTCTTTTCTTCTTCTTCTTCTTCTTCTTCTTATTCAAGCCTCTTCACACCTGAAGTGTGAATTGCTGCCTGTGTTTCGGTGTATGCCTGCATATGTGTGTGTGTGTGTTTCGGTGTATGCCTGCGTATTATTATTAATTCACGTAATGTATGTTATAGTTTTATTTTAAAATGTATGTGTATTTATATTCATATGTGTGTCTGTACGTGTAAGTGTGTGCGTGTGTGTATGTGTGCGTGCGGGTGTGTGTGTAATTCACGTCAATAAGTTCATTTTCATGATTGTTCTCATGTACTTAATTTATTTGAGCATGTGTGCATGTCTTATTGTTGTTATTGATATTACCATTATTACTGCAAACAATGTTATTTCAATTTTGTTGTTATTAATATGATGTTTTTTAGTGTCATTACTATTATTGTTATTATTATTATTGTTGTTGTTGCTGTTGTAGTAGTAGTTGTTGTTTCTGTTGTTATCCAGTCTGTTGCCTTACAAGAAGCAGCAAAAGTTAATAATGCTTATTATTTCTGTACTCACATTTATGCAAATGGTTTGTGTATGTGTGTGTTTGGGTTGTTAGGAAGCCAATAAAACCTTTTTTTCAAACAATTCATACTCGCAGTTTATGTTTATGGACGAACATGTGATGAATGTAAATCAACTAGTTATGTTCGTATGTATGTATGTATGTATGTATGTTTGTTTGTTTGATTTGTATGTATGTGTGTGTATGTATGTATGTATGTATGAATGTATGTATGTATGTTTGTTTGTTTGTTTGTATGTTTGTATGCATGTATGTATAGTTCCTCATATATTATTAATTTCCTTGTGTTAAGTGCTTATTGATATGATAGGCAGGAATGAGTTTTTTCTTTTTCGTAGTCTCATGATATCGACGATGATCAAGATAGTGATGATGATTATAATAATAATAAGAATAATAATAGCGATGATGATGATGATGATGACGATGACGACGATTGATTATGTTTAATTGTTCATGGAAAAGAATTACGACAAACCTTGATGATGTGGTAGCAATCCGTCTGTCGTGGCCATGATATGTTTATTGTGTTCGTTATCATTTTTCAACAACAACATAAACAATCATAACAATAATAATAATAATAATAGATGGGTGTTTTTCCAGATGGCGGTTATTTTGAAAGATGGATGAATGGATGGATGGATGGATGGATGGATGGATGGATGGATGGATGGTAGCAAACAGACAAACAGACAAGCAGACGATGTAACTAATAAGAAACAATACATAGTTGAACGTTTTGGATGTTGGATGCAATTACTTTTTAACACATGTTTAACGAATTTCTACACCTCTATTTTCCATTCTTTTTTAACTCCCTCTTTCCCTCAATCTCCCCCCCCCCTCTCTCTCTCTCTCTTCCTTTCTTTTTCTCATTTTCTCATTATTTCTTTCCATTTGCACTTGATTATTTTCTGTTTTGACACAAACATACACGAACATACATACACGCACATATATTCACACACAGATGCGCAAACATACGTTCACACATGCACACTTGGTTTTTTTGTTTGCTTACAACTTGTGCACTTAAATTTGTGTATGAATGTAGTAGACTAGTTATACAAAACAATACAATGCAATGGCCAATGCCTTCGTACGTTTGTTTGTATGTATGTTTGTATGTATGTTTGTTTGTGGCATATTTGTATGTATGTACATTCTCTAGTATGCTTCGGTTCGTTTGTATGTTTATATGTATATGTTTATTATTTGGATTTAAGTTTGTTTATCAGCGTAGCGTTATTTAGCTTTTAATTTCATGCCAACACACCACACACATATTCAAAAACAGTCTAACACACATTATTACACGTACATACATTCACACACACACAGACAATCACATACTCACACACACACACACACACACAGACATTCATACATACAAACACATTCAGGGATTTAAGTGGAAATGATCTGCTTGACATCAGCTTCTGCCAGCATCTAAAACTCCTTGATACTTTGTTAGTATTTCACGCCATTGTTTATTTATGTAGTAGTAACTGTAGTAGCAGTAGCAGCAGTAGTAGTAGTAGCAGTAGTGGTAGTGATATAGAAATGGAGTACAGCAACAGTTCGTATGTAAACTTCTGGATGACTTTTTCTTCAAACAGGTTCTTATCGAATGTTCCATCCATTTCCAATATCTTTCAACGTGCCAACAACAACAACAACAAAGCAGATGACGTCATCGGTAACATCAACAACAACAATAATAACCAAATTAATAATAACAATAATAATAATAATAATAATAATAATAGCAACACAAATAATGGCATTAACGACAATAAAAACACGTTTTTTTGCTCTGCCAAAACTCTAATAATGTTAGTTAATTTTAATTTTAATTAATTATAATTTTGTTTTTTGGAAGGTTAATTGTGATGATGTTGTTGCCGTTGTTGATGCCATTAATGCTTTTGTTGTTGTTGTTGTTGTTGTTGTTATTTATTGTTTACATTTCGTTCAATTTATCTTTCTAATTAGAATTCTTTTCAGAAAAATGTTGGGCGTTTCTCGATAGGGAATTTCTTTTAATTATTATCAATTCATCAATTTACTTTTTCATTAATTAACAATTAGAAATTTTTTTCAAATTTTCATTTTGAGTTTTCCGTTTTCACGTTCATTTCATTTATTCGTTCGTTCATTCATTCATTCATTCATTCATTCATTCATTCATTCATTCATTCATTCATTCATTCATTCATTCATTCATTCGTTCATTCATTCATTCATTCAACCATTCATTTGTTTATTCCGCATTGTGATCTTTATTCATTCATTCATTCATTTATTTATTCATTCATTCATTCATTCATTCATTCATTCATTCATTCATTCATTCATTCATTCATTCACTCATTCATTCATTCATTCACTCATTCATTCATTCATTTAATATTAATACAATATTTATTTCAATGTTAATTTTTTTCCATTCTAGTTTACAACTTTTTCTTTGTTCATTTCATCTGAGCCTTTTTGCAGTTTATCGTGTTTTGAGTTTTGCATTGTCGTTGTTGATGTTGTTGTTGTTGATGATGATGATGTTGTTGTTCGTTTGTTTGTTTGTTGTTCGTTTGTTGACGTTATCGATGTTGATGTTGTTTTAGCTGATACTTTTGTTGTTGTTGAAGTTGTTTGTTGTTGATGTCTGATGCTGTTTTTTTTGTTGTTGTTGATGTTTTCGTTGTTTTTCTTCACTCTTTATAATCGTAGTGTTGATGATGTTTTTGATGTTGACGTGTTTGCTGTTGATGGCGTTGTTTTCCCGTGTGTATTTTACGATGGATTACCTGTCATTATGACTGTGGTATCAACGTATGTTAGTTATTGTTTGTTGTTGTTGTTGTTAATGACATTATTGTTGTTATTATCATTACTGTTGATGTTGTTGTTTGTCGTTGTTGTTTATTGATTTTTATACACTGTCAAATGAATTGTTCTCTGCATTCTTTTATCATTAATTTCATAATTAATTGTACGTAAGTAAGAGCCTGGTTGAAATATTGATGCGTGTACGTATTCCTCTCTCTCCTTCTCTCTCATTTTCTTAATCTCTCTCTCTCTCTCTCTTTCTCTCTCTTTCTCTCTCTTCTTTTTCTCCCTTAAATGCAGTTGATTTGAATAATTCTTCTTGCCATTGTCTTGAAATATTATCGGATCATCTATTGTTTTGTCATTTCTCTTTTTAATTATATCTTAATTACTTTTTATATTTATATTGTCTTGTGTTGGTGTGTTTGTTTGTGCATCTATGTTTGTGTGTGTGCGTGTGCGCGTGCCTGTGTGTGTGTGTGCGTGTGTGCAGTGTGTAATAAAATAGGCATATCAGTTTTCTACCGTTTTTGGAGCTATTGTCTTGTGTTTTATTAATTGCTTATTTCAATCATTCAAATTGAATTTATATATTGTGTCATTCGTTCATTTATGCATTCATTTATCATTCGTTATTAATTTATTTAGTTATTACTGTTGTTGTTGTTGCTGTTGTTATTGTTGTTTTTGTAATTATTTTTTTGTACGAGAGGAATTTTTAATTTCATGAATTTCCTTCTATACTTGATGCATTGTTTGAGACGGCTACAATGGCTCGGATGTTCATTTCTTTTCAAAAAATCCAATTTTTATTCTCAATTAATAGTTTAATTTTGAATGCTAATTAATAATAATGTTTTTTGACAATTGTCTTATTTGAATTATATCGATTAATTTTCGTCGTATCTTTGTTTTATTTTAGTTCTTTGTTATGTTTTGTTATTAATTTTGAATTTCTATTTATTGGAATTAGTTTTATCTTCGAAATAAATTTGTTTGCACCCAATAAGGTCAGACAACAAACTAGATTCGGTCAGCAGAGAATGGTTCTCCGTCTTCCCATTGGTCAGTAGCTTAGATCTCTCGTCCAATCAGATCGCTCAGTTGGACAAGGAATCACTCCGTATGGTCTTGCCTAATTTAAAAATACTGTTAGGGAACGATTTTTTAATGAAATCCATTGATGACTATTCTTTTTTTTTGTTTGAAGTGAATATTTTGGTCATTTATAAACATTTTTATTCGAAAAATTAACAAAAAAGACGAATTTGATTAAAAAAATTGTGGAAATGTTGGTTCTGCAGTGACCTGAGCGGCAACAGATTGACGGCGGTGAATGTTGATTTCTTCTCTCTGACTCCCTCCCTTGAGGTCCTCATTCTGAATAGGAATCAGATCGACAAGATTGATAAAATCTTCTTCACTAACCTGAAGAAACTCAAGAGATTGTTAGTTCTTCTGTTGATCAATCAATCAATCAAACAATCGATTAATCAGCCAGTCAGTCAGTCAATCTATTAGCCAATCAATCAATCAATCAATCAATCAATCCAATTAAAAGTAGCACACCCATAAAACAAAACCAACATCAACATTTTACATCAACAGCACCAGCAGTACAAAAACATCAACCCATATAAATTTAAAAGCAAATAAACATCAATCACATCAACAAAAAACAACAATACCATGCCAGCAACAGAAATGACATTAACACAAAATCACATCAACAACAGAGAGCTTGATTCAAACCAGATCAAATTAGTTGACAGCCTAACATTCTCAGACATGGAGAACTTGAGGGTATTGAAATTGAGAAGGAACCTAATTAGTAATCTTCATGATGGTTGCTTCTGGGGACTCGATTCTCTAATATCTTTGTTAGTTTTTATCGTTAGGAGTTTTTTGTCCTTTGCTGTTGTTATCGTTTATCAGTGTTTTCGTTGTACGTGCGCATGTATATATATCCACAAGTAAGAATGTACGTCTATACGACTGTACGCGTGTGTGTGCGTGTGTGTGCGTGTGCGTGCGTGCGTTTGTGTATGTGATGAAATTTTTCTAAAAATTGGTATCACAAGGGATCTAAGCTTCAACTTGATATCATCCGTCAACGACAAATGGCTATTCAGACTCGGAACCCTGCAACAGCTGTTAGCTAATTTCATAAATTTAATTAATTGATTAATTATTTAATTAATTACTAAATCAATTAATTAGTTAATGGTCGAAATAATTGACTATTTATTTATTTATTTATTCATCAATGTATCTATCTAATAAAAAATGACCACCTAAATATACCTTTAACTTTTTTAATTTTAACAATGGTAGGAATGACTACAATTATAGCATTATTATTCCTACTGCTGCTACTATTAATAATATTTATTAATAATTATTAAAATAATTATGGTGATTATTATTTTTATAACACCAACAACACTGATATAACATCAAAGCAACAACAACAACAACTACAGATCGTTGGCGAGCAACAGAATAAATTCAATTGGGAATAATGCGTGGCAGTTCACACCTAATATAACGGAGTTGTTAGTACTTGTGTGTGTTTGTGTGCGTGTGTGTGTATGTGTTTGCGTGTATGTGTGTATATGTGTGTGTGTTTGTGTGGGTGTGTCTGTGGGCCCGTTTATTATGCAAATTATTTTTATAATTACTGTAACTATATATAGCTACATTGAAATGATATTATTCCATAGAAATTTGAAAGGCAATTATCTGAAATCGGTGACTGAATCTGATTTTAAAAGGTTGTCGTTGTTGAAAAAGTTGCACCTGCAACACAACAACATCGACTATGTTGCCGAAACGACTTTTCAACAGTTGAAAATACTTAGAATCCTGTTAGTATTGGTTATGTAAACTTAGAATACTATTGGTAGCGATTAATAACAACTGTGATTTGTAGTCGGTTGGTTGATGGTGTGAGGTTGTTACAGAAACCTTTTTCAACATTTTTTTCTGGTACATAACCTCCGATATGATGTTTGTCGCTGTGTATTTTAGCCTTATCTTTCTTTTGATCATTTAGCATTATCATTCGTTCGTTCGTTCGTTCGTTCGTTCGTTCGTTCGTTCGTTCGTTCGTTAATAGTAATCATCGTTGTCTCTATTTTTCTCTGTGCTGCGTTCATTACCATCCTTACCATCTTCCTTGTCATTTTCTCTCCCTTCTATTTCCATCAATTTCATTTTTTTACCTTTTTTTCACCATTATCTTACACGCCATTCTCACCGCTATCAACATCCACCACCACCATCATCATTCTCATCATGAACACCAACAGGGACCTCAGTTACAACGATCTTCAGTGGTCAACCGAAGGAACCAACTCATACTTTGATGGTCTGACCTCCTTATCGAGACTGAATCTGGGTCAGAATAAGATCAAGCATCTGAGCAGACGTCTGCTACGTGACCTCATTAATTTGAGATACCTAGACGTGTCTGGATCAAGTCTGGTCACTCTAGAGCCGAAGTGCTTTGGAAATCTCAACAGGCTTGAAAATATGTAAGGCGGGGCTAGCTAGGATGTTGTTTTTGTTCTATTGCATTGTATTGTAATGTATTGTATGGTATTGTATTTTATTGTATGGTATTGTATTGTGTTGTGTTGTATTTTATTGTATTGTATTGTATGGTATGGTATTGTATTGTAAGGTATTGAGTTGTGTTTTGTTGTGTCATGATGTTGAAATAATGATTGTGTGTGTATATAATTACGTCATCATAATTTTACCATCGTCACCACATGGCAGCATCATTGACTCAACAAACTTACTCTGTGATTGCAAACTTAACTGGCTGGTCAGCTGGCTGAAGATGAACTTTAACCTGGCTAGCTTGCAGCAGCAACCACAACAACAGCAACAGCAGCAACCACAACAACCACAACAGCAGCAAGCTTCATGTGGATACCCTGATAAACTCAAAGGAAGATACTTAATGGGGCTATCAGACCAAGATCTACTGTGCTGTATGTATTTGTGTATTTGTACGTTGAAATGAATGAATGAATGAACGAATGAATGAATAAAATAGAGGAACAAATGAATGAATGAATGAATGAATGAATGAATGAATGAATGAATGAATGAATGAATGAATGAATGAATGAATGAATGAATGAATGAATTATTCCCCAATCTTCGAGCAGTGAAGTTTCAGAAGCCAAGCATCATCCAGCCTCCACAACCGACGGCCGCCCTCCTTCACGGCAACGCAACGATCAGCTGTCTCGTCAACTCCAGCGTTCAGTCGCCCGTCTACATCAGTTGGAAGAAGAATAACAAGGTGGTTGGTGGTGGTAGGTGTGGTGCTTGCTGGTGCTTGGTGGTGCTGGTGAACTGTGTGCATTCTGATGGTTCATCGTTCGTAGTGTCGTTCTTATCATTCATCCATTCATCCTTCCAGTCGTCGTCATCATCGTCATTGTTTCTAATCATCATTTGTTATCATCATCGCCACTGTACCAATCATCATTGGCGTCATTGTTTTATTGTCTGGCGTCTTCATCATTTTCGTTATCAGCATCTATCTATCTGATAGTAAATTATGGTTATCAATATGGTTATCATTGAATTGTTATTATAGGATTTAATTGTTCGTTTTTAATCGTTTTACCGATCAATCATCTATTCATTTAGTAATTCATCTATTCATTTATTCAGTCATTCATTCTTTCATGCATTAATACGTTCATTCATTCATTCATTCATTCACCAGCCGTTGGACGCGGAGACACATCTAGTTAGTATAGAGACGTCTAAAGCATTGAACATGAGCACTGGCGGTGGTCAGTATGAAGTCGTCAGGACTCAAGTCGTCTTCACAGATGTCGCTGATAGCCACGAAGGTGGGCTGGCTAATTGATTGGTTGATTAATCGATTGATCAATCAGTTCATTCATTCATTTGCTATCTTTCATCTATCTATCTTTCATTCATTCATTCATTCAATTAATCATTCATTCATTCAGTCATGCATTCATTCATTCATTCATTCATTCGTTCATTCATTCAGGCATGTACCAGTGTGTGGCGCGAAACATCCTGGGGAGTACGACGTCGAGCAAGGCGCACGTGACTGTCAACGGTGAGGGGATGGTTATTTTTTTATTCATTCGCATAATTGATTGATCGGACGCTGAGTGAGATGGTTCAGTGGTTGAGCTGCACGGTTCGCTGAGCCGGAAAAAGAAGTTGTTATTTCAACTGATGAATGAATGAATGAATGAATGAATGAAATCGGATAAATTGATGGACTTGTCGACGGCATTTAAAAAAACTTTCCCATCATTGAATATGAACAGAACTGCCAACTTTCATCAAAACACCCGAGCAAATGATAACAGCTCAGATCGGATCAACCATTCGAATCGAATGCTACGCTGTCGGATCGCCACAGCCCATTTTGGCGCTAAAAAAAGATGGCGGTGACGTATTTCCGGCAGCGAATGAACGTCGACTCCTCATATATCCGCAAGATGAAAGGTTCTTCATCGTTAAAGTGAGCACGGCTGACCGCGGTGTGTACACGTGCATGGCGAGTAATGAAGTCGGAGTGGCCACTATCAATACCACCCTTGTTGTGCTAGGTTCGTGGTTCTTTGGTTGCTACTCCTGTGTATATTTTCATCATCATTACTTGATCTAATTGTTGTGAAATTTCCCGTCGTAATTGCCACCGTTGAAATTGCTATCACCATATTCCAAAATTTTTTCCAGAACCGCCAACATTCACCCGCCAAATTCCTTCCCACCTTCAAGTGGTCATCGGGGAGCCAGCCAAACTTCAGTGCCCCTGCAATGGCTACCCCAGGCCGAAGGTCGAATGGTTCAAAGGTGAGGAGAAGTTGATGGTTTCTGTTGCGAGTGGGTCGAGTCGTTATCGTTTTCAAGACGGCAATCAGGTCTTCATTATCAATCAGACAACCCCTGATGATCAAGGTGGGTGGGTTGGTTCATGGATGGATGGCTAGCTGGTTGGTTGGCTGGTTCATGGTTGGCTGATTGGTTGCCGGTGAAATGCATTTCATCATCATCTTCGCTCATCCATTTCATCATCATCATCATCTTTTCCAACCCAGGAGCTTACACGTGCAAGATTTCAAACAAGATCGGCATAGATAAGCAGACGATATTTCTGCAACTGAACTACCACGACAGCAACAACAACACAATATATGACGTCAATTACATCAAACAACACGGCAACAACAACAACAAACTCGGCAACAACAACAACAACAGCAACAACTCTTCAACGACAACAACAGCAGGTGTCATAATCATCGCCGTTGTATGCTGCGTGGTCATCACGTCGTTAGCCTGGGTTTGCATCATTTACACGAAGATCAGACATCAGAGGTACAACAAAGAGCAACAAGTTAAAACTTTAAAACAGCAGCAGCAACAGCAGCAGCAGCAACATTGGTTGCTCAACAATCACTCGCAACCGCAACAACACCATCAACATCATCAACAGCATTGGTTGCTTAGTAACCAACAACAACAATACAAACAGCAGCAACTTAGATATTATAAAGAGCAACAAAGTAAGCAACAGCATTGGTCTGTCAGACAGAAATTCATTGAACCGTTGTTAAACTCGGAAGCTGACCGCGAAATTGGACAGAGATATAGCGATTTCAATTTCATAAATAATAATAATAATTATCATAATAATAATAATTATCATAATATTATTAATAACAACAATAACAATAATAGCTCCAGCATCAACAACAACAATTTCACCCTTTATGATTACTTGCACAGCAGCAACAACAACAACAATAATAATAATCATACTGGTACTACTATTACTACTACTACTACTACTACTAATAATAATAATAATAATAGCAATGTTTTAAAACCGTTTGATTACCTACACAAAGCCATCTGTAGTAACAGCAATAATTGTAATAAAAATTTTATTACAAATAATAATAATAAGAAGAAAAAGAATAGTATTTATAATAATAATAATAATAATAATAATAATAATACGATCAATAGCAGAAAATATTATTGTCCAAAAAATTACACGCGTTCTTTAAATATAAGTAGTAAAAATAATAATAATAATAATCATAATACAAATAATAATAATACAAATATTAGCAATAATAATAGTTTTAGTAATGGTAGTAACAGTAGTTGTTGCGATGATGATGTTGTTGTTCCTGACGATGGCGCTATTGAAATAGAAGAAAATTTTTATGGGAAGCCGACAAACCCGCCGTCATCATCGTCGTCATCATCGTCGTCGTCATCATTTTGTAGATTAAAGGATGGGAAGATGAGTACAAACGGTTAGTGTTTTGTTTTTGTTGTTGTTAGTGTTAGGGTTAGTGTTGTAGTAAAAATAATACCAATGAATCGTTATGAGAACTCTTTTATTCAAAGCCAGGGTAATAAATAATTAAAATATGAAATAGTAAAATAATGAAACGCCAATATAAAACCGCTATGCTCAATTCAAAATAAAAGTACAGAGCGGTGAAATATATTCAAATTTATATCATTAATTGTTTCTGTCACAATAAATGCCGTATGATAACCTTATAACAGTCTCATCATTAAAGGAAACCGGCCACAAAATTTTAAACAATGAAAGATTAATGTTATTATAAAAACCAATTGGAGATATTTCAAAAGTATTTATAATTATTGAGCAGTAATAATAATAATAATAATATAATTATTATAATAATAATGATAATAGTACAATAATAATAATAAATATTGATAATAATAAAATGTGATGCTAATAAAATATTAAAACACTCTAGCAGGCTATGATAATCACAGACCGCAGCAGCTTCAAGCAAGCCAGGGCATCGACAGTGGCACAAACACACTGGCTTCAAACGCAAGTTGTGGCGATAGGTCGCCGTCACCATTGACGTCACCGTCGTCGTCTTCATCATCGTCATCGTCGTCGCTAGACAAGTCTATCTTACTGGTCGTGAAGAATCCATTGCAGGGTTCCAAAAATCTCCCTTCGGCGTCAGCGTCAACATTTTTTACGTCATCATCCAAGCCATTCATATCATCATCATCATCATCATCATCGTTAATAACAACTACACCATTATCATCATTCTTAATGTCATCATCGTCGTCCTCATCATTGTCTCCGTATCCACCGTTACATTCATCGACCATCATTTCTTCATCTTCGCCGACAAATCCACAGCCAAATTTGTCATCGCGATTGAAAACAGTTTCGTCATCATCATCATCGTCGGTAGTAACTTCGTCATCATCATCAGTTGTTTTATCATCATCACCATCGCCATTTGTAGTATCATCATCATCATCGTCGTCGCCGATATTAGGTGCTGATTATGATCGCGTTAATAGGAATGAGTGCATGAAGAACATTCGTTACGTTGGAGCTGGCAGAAACAATATTAATACTTACATCAACACCGCTAACAATAACGCCGCTATAAACAATGACATCAACATCGCCATGACGTCACTTCAAAAATTCATCACGTGATCATCGTCATCATCCCTGACTGGCGCAATATTGAGCGCTATATAATTTATACTTGTTTCTTTTTTTCTGCTATCTCTTCTATTAGAATTTTTTAATGTTAATTTTATATTGTGCGATATATATATATATATATATATATATATATATATATATATATTTTTACAATATTCTATAAATTC
>NW_008703617.1:1833918-1880978 GCF_000326865.2 Helobdella robusta | reverse complement strand
GTTTTTTCGATTTTTCTCACTAAAGTTTTTTGGTGAACGTTTAGTTTATTAAAATTCAAAATAAACTTATTTTTCGAATTCATGCTGCAAATAAGGCCATATTCGATTCCGAATGAATCATCATCAGTGCTCCTTGTTGTATATATTGACTTTGTCAAGATGAACTTTGACGTTGTAAAAATTAACTTTGGTGTTAAAATCGAAAAAACGAACTACAAACATATTAACGCCAAACATTCGGTAGAATTTATAGAATATTGTAAAAATTATGGTCTATTACCAACATATATATATATATATATATATATATATATATATATATATATATATATATTACGTTACGAACGCGTTAAAGTTTGTCTCCGTTAAAATTTTAATTTCAGCTTACTAAAAACTAATTCTCGTCGTAAAGTTGACCGTACTGATTGTTTCCAATTTCATGATTACAATAATAAACTTTTAACTTGTGGTTAAAATATCTGAATTAATGATAATAATTTGTTGATAATTTAGTTGTTTTTCAAATTTAGTTGGTATAGTGATAAACATATTAGTACTGTTAAATATTAAATAAAGTATTTCCCAGCTGTTACATTATGAGCACGTGTCAGAACATGGAAGAAATTGTACGGTACAAGCCTTGAAGTCACCTCAATGTGAGGAGTGCATGTTTAATGGAGGTTTGATGGAGTCCGACGGAGTATATTCTGCTATACCTTCTAATGTTAACAACATTAAATGGTTCCGTGACAAACGTCTTAATTGTTCGTGATTAAAAATCCTCGTTTAAATATATCTACGACTTTAGTGAATAATACGTTTAACGCAAAATTAGACAGATGTGCGAAGATTTGAAAAGAAACTTTGTTCATCGTTATTTTTTTTTGTTTTTTTTTGTATCATGTAAAGTGTTTTTTTTAATTTAATTTTTTAAAGTGTATTCGAAGTTGAGTTTTTTTTCTTTCAACGAGTAAAAATCTTTCAAAAATCTTTTTGGAGATCCAAATCATGTCTTGCGTTTCACTTTCACTTTTAAAAGAATATATATGAAGCAGGCTTACCAATACTACTGATTAAACATTTTTTGTTCTCACATTAAGATATCGTTATTTTCATATAATTTTATTATAGACGATAAATAATAATATTTAACTAATTAATTAATTAATACTAATTAGTAGAAAAGGTTAACACTTGAATGAACACTGGATAGGATGGGGCAAAGACAGCACACACGAACGTACATTGAATAAACTTTATTATTATGATTTAATTTTATGATAATAGTATTGAATGGTATTGTTAGTTTAAATAATAATTGAAATTAACTGCAATGACATTAAAAAATAAATAAATAAATAATAATAGTGCTGCTGAAGGATGATGAAAAGTTACTTAAATCGTTTTTTCTGTTGTAAAAATATCCATACAAATAATGATAACCATAAAAATAATAATTGTACTAAATAATAATAATGATTATTGTGATGAAATAAAATTATACCAACATATATTTCAATATATAATTCACATTTGGTGATGATAGCTAGCGGATATAAACCGCAGTCAATTAATTAAGCCATTAAAACGCAAGAAGTGAACGTAATATAGCTTAATTTAATTGAATTTAATTGAATTTAATTGCCTGTTGTGACTAAATTATGAGAGAAAATATAGTTGATAGGGCAATCAGCGTTGGTAAGATAATACATGGTATTATTAATTATTATTATTAATAGTGATTCTTTGAATAGTAAAACATAATTTGGGATAGGTTTGTAATTTGAGATGATCAATTAAGTTATTAAAATAAGTAGAATTCTTATTATTTTATCCACTGACTCTCTCAATTTATTCATCTGGTAGATTTTTTTATTTAGTACGTATTCATTAATTCATGTTTTCATGCATTAATTAATTCATTCGCTCGTTCATTCGTTCGCTCGTTCGGTTCATTCTAATCCAATATACACAAAGTTTTATAATACATTTTCTTTACAAATAACAATCTTATAAACATGATGGTCTATCATCACTTTCATTCATAAAAGTACAATCATCTTCACGGCAATAATAATTTGTATCGACATTTTTAATTTTTCCATCGTAATCATTCGCCATCAACATTCACACGCATCACATTCACAATCGCCACGTCGTCGTCGTCGTCACCATCATCATCATCATCATCATATATCTCTGGGTTTGTTTGTGTATTCGATGATGTACTCTGGATAGCACTGGGAACTGTTGAAGATGACGTAGATGGTCGGGTTGTTCGTGTCATTGACACATGCGTCGAACGATTTACCGAACGGTTCGAGTGGATTGATCGATGGCGGTTTTCGGTATCCGTTTTTGCCGATGGTGTATTCGCCTACCAGCACTCTGGCTAGGAACATAACGTGAACGTGATCCTGTTGAGTTGGTTGTTGTTGGGGCGGTTGTTGTTGCTGTTGTTGTTGCTGTAGTGGTAGTGGCGGTAAGATGACTGCTTGCTGCTGGTGGACATGTTGATGGATGTGATGCGAGTGATGTATGTGCGGTGGTGGAGGCATGTGATGATGGTGGTGCAAGTGATGGTGAAGATGTTGTTGTTGTTGAGATTGTTGTTGCTGCATCGGTGGCTGCCCGGTGGTCAGCTTCAATCCTTTGTTTGTTCTGACGAGTTGCATCGGTAGCGACTGTTGCGGCGGCGGTGGCGGTTGCTGTTGTTGCGGCGGGCCACTCGCGCTGTTTTGTTGCGGTGGTGCGTTCGGAATGGTCCAGTATGGAGCAAAAGTAAAGGGGGCCAGGGCGGCCGGAGGAGGAGGGCCCGTGGAGGGTGGGGGAACGATGACCTGCGCTTGTTGGTGCGCAGCGCCACTACTTCCGGGAGGCAGAACGGGAATTCTGGCAAACCGACAGGACTGTAGGGCCGCAATGCTGACAGAATGACTCGTTCCTGGGAATGCCTGGAAGATGATCTGATGGTGAGGATGGCTGGGAGGAGGAGGAAGTTGGTGATGCGATGGCTGCTGAGGTTGCTGCGGTGCACCTGAACTTCCGCCCTGCGCTGGATTGAAGAGGATGTTGCTCGGAAGAGGAGGTGGTGGTGGTTGCATGTGGCGTGGTGGCGGTGGTGGTTGAACTGTCGGCTGGTCGGTGTACATGTGAGAATATGATGCGTCTCTTGCAAAGTAGGAGCCTGCATGTGTAGTCGTTCACTTTCATTACTCGATGGTCAATCCATTTTAAAATCTCATCCAATCAATCTTTATGTTAATTTATTCATGAATATGAATGTTCATAAATAAATTAATGTGTATGTATATTATGTACGAGCCTATGGTTAAAAACAATAGCCACTAAAATTAGCTAACCCTATCTTAGTGCAATCTTAGTGCAATTTAATGATAAAACCTAAAAACATATTTCGGCAACATTTCTAAACAATGAAGAAAAATAGTGTACTACGAACCCTGTCCATACATGGTGCCGTGTGAGCCGCAGAGTCGCCAGTCGAAGTTCGTGCGACAGATGGCTTCAACGGCCTCCTTGCTGGTCCCGTGAAATAAATTTTTCTCGTTTACCGGTCTCGCCAAGTCTCGCTCCATCTGCATCTTCTTTCTGATTGGGTGGTTTGATGATCGGTAGATTTATAGAGGCGCTGATTGGTTGGCTGAATTACCAATCATTAATCTAATCAACCAACAATCCAATCGATCAATCAACCAACCAACAACTCAACTAGCAAGTGGATCAGCCAACGAAATACAACAAACACACCACCCACACTCCATCACCAGTAGAACGTACACAGTGTAAAATTGCCAAAGAATTGGATTCTGAAGATGTTTGATTCTTATAATGCTAGCCCGCGGTTTCGTCATTGTCTGGTGGAACATGGCTGACACCCAACTGTACTCTACCGAGCCTCTATTCACATCCACCAATCTGAATTCCTAATTTTAGGGTATTGGAAGTGATGATCATGTGGAGGATAACGATGATGAAAGAGATGAATGATGGTGGAAAAATAACATCAAATGAGAACAAGTGGTGCCCAACATAGTGTGCGTGTGTGCGTGTCTGTATGTGTGTGTATATATGGACGTGTGCGTGTGTGTGTGTATGCAATATGTGCGTGATTATTTACATTGTATGAGCTGAATGTTGTAGCGCGTATTAGAACATTTCGTTGTATATTACTTAGTACGTATATATATATATATATGTATATATATACAATATGTTGTATGTGTGTATATATATATATACAATATGTTGTATATATATATATATATTCACCATACATACAAACACACATATGATAGCGGTAATTTTATACAATTATACATTACACGTTACATACATACATTTGAACACAAAGCAGAGTTTGATTTTTGAAGCCAGCTATAGTAGCATATTGATTCAACAAGCTTCTATATAAGCATACACACAACACACACACAAACACACAACATAAAATCGTAATAATGCATTATATTCATCGCATTAACACATGATTCTAAGTAATGAATTAATGTATATACATTCATTTATATTTATATATACACACACATACACACACACACACACACATACACACACACACACACACACACACACATATATATATATATATACTTATACTTCTATGCGTGTTTGTTTATACATACATACATACATATTTGTATGTATGTATGTATTTATGAATGTACGTATGTACGTATGTATATATAAGAATAATCTTCAGACAACTGGCAACTAAAAACAAGGATGAAGAACATAGATAGATGATTGCATGCCTGTTATGTTATGTGAATGCGATTGTACATACACATGCGTACACATATACAGACACACACACACACACCACACACACACACACACACACACACACACATACATAGATACAAACAAACCAACGTGCAAATACATAAACATATTTATTAGCATACAAAACCAACACGTGTGTACAGTTCACCATATACACAGATATATTTTTTTAGTTTTATATATAATTTATTTATTCAATTATGCCTGTGCTTCCTTGTATGTATGTATATATTTAAGTGTATGTGTTAACTGTGTGTGTGTGTGTGTGCGAGTGTGTGTGTCTGTGTATGTGTTTGTTTGTATATCAAGGACAAACATGATACAAGCTAATGAATTGTAATTAGGAACTTGAAGCTAAAGCTAGCAACTGCCGAGGTGGTTAATAATGGAAACTCTTTTATTTCAATCAAAGTCAATCTAATGAATGGAAGAAAATAGAATAATTAAAATATATACTAATGTAATAATATTCAATAAAACCACAATAAAACCACAATAAAACCATAATAATAATAATAATAATAATAATAATAATAATAATAATAATAATAATAATAATAATAATAATAATAATAATAATAATGGGAACAACAACAACAACACACGTTTAGACGACATTTTCCCTGAAATCGGGGTTGCCGTTTGGCTACCTATGATGAAACCATTGTCACTTCTGTCATCATAAGTAATTTATTTGGCTAATTTTTACGCAGGACGCCCTTCCTTAGGAAACCACAGTTATAAGCGGTGGGCCTAGCCTTTGATGATCCAACATCACTCACAAGGCAGTGAGGGTCAGTTTAATGTCATAACCAGGACAAATAATAATAATGGGAACTCTTTTATTTTTTCCAAAAAAGAGACGAAATAAATATTCAATGAAATAAAATAAAATAAAATGAATTAAAATAAGAAAGTAGTCTACGATGCTCGCCATTATAGATATAAAATGCGTACAACGAGAAATGTAAACAGTCTTAATATAGTTATTTTACATTTGAATGTCTGTCGCAATAGATGGCGTATGATGATGATGATAATAATAATAATAATAAATAATTTAAAACAACTACAGCCAAGCAGATCATGAAGAAATTGCTAGCTATCATAAAGAAAATTTGATAATATTTGGATAAGTGTTAGTTCTGTAGTCGTTTATGTCAATGTTATTGGTAAAGTTAATGTTATTTTAGTTAATGGTTTTGTTGTTGTTATAAGGCTTTTGTTGTTGACGTTTGTAATTTAAAATAAACGTTGCTATTGCTTCAATTGCTAATGTTAACTGTGTTTGAGGTTAATCTGATGGGGCTGATATATGTATGTAGCTGATGTTGTTGGCCTGAATAAGACCTCATAAGTAACATAAACAAACAAGTTCACCACATAAACACTCTCTTATCTTAGGTTACACACACAAACACACAAACAAACACACACATACACACACACACGCACACATGCACGTAACATAAAGTTCATGGAATAATTTTTCGTACGAACATTCATTAACTTTCCCCAGAAGTAGAACAAGTTCTGGTGAAAAATCAGCTGTACACACACACGCACACACACACATACATAGATACATATACACACACACATACATACATAACTGAGAGCATCATTAAGCATGATATTATGTGGTGCGTACAATTATACGTTACTAGGCCATCTACATTTGCCTGTGCGTGTTTGTTTGTTTGTTTGTTTGTTTGTTTGTATGCGCGTTCATTCATGCATGCCTGCGTGTGTGACTGAATAAATGAATGAAAGATAGAAAGAAAGAGAGAGAGAGAAGGAAAGAAAGAGAGAAAAAAGATTGATTAATTAAATGAATGATTAAAGATAGTCCAGAACAAAAACACCAACAACAGCATGGTAAACACAACCAGACGATCAATAAAATCTAAAAATAACGCAGCAACACAAAATAACCAAAAACAACATATCAACAGCAACATATAATAACAATAACAATAATAAAAACAATAACAACAATAAGAATAACAATAATAATAATAAGCAACACAACACCGACTTCATTATTGGACATAGGCTCCCAGGATTGCGGCAAATTTCGAAAGATGTCACACCTCTGGTCATGTCCACCGTGATGACGACACGAATCGTACACTTCGTCGTCGCTACCACTACCGCCACACCTCCTGCACCGGACGGTGACGTCATTGCGTTGATCCTGATGATGATGGTGGCCGGATGATGATGATGAAGATGACGATGATGATTCTGCTACTCCGCTTTGAATCATTAGCTTGGCGGCGTTATCACAGTATTCTCTGTCCAGTTTTTCTTCCAGAATTTCGACCACCATTGTAGGCAAAGAATTTCGTAGTTGAGCTGTTGTTTATGTTGTTTGTGATTTGTCGTTAACAACAACAACAATAATAATAATAATAATAAACAGGAGTAAAAATAAAATATAACACTTACAGACGAGATAGAAGCTGTTGCATGCAATGTATCTACACTTCAGAGTACCCTGTATGGTGTGTGTGTAGGTATGTGTAGGTTTGTGTGTGAGTATGTAGATATGTTGTGTGAGTAGGTATGTGTGTATATATGTATGTGTGTATATATGTATGTGTGTATATATGTATGTGTGTATATATGTATGTGTGTATATATGTATGTGTGTATATATATGTGTGTGTATGTTTTTTAGTCAAGCAACAATGCGTTTTTAGGCGAGTGTGATTAGAAGATTGTACGTTTATAAGTCTGCCCTTGTCTGAATGAATTTTTAGTATTGTTGTTATTATTACTGTTATTGTTGTTGTTATTATTACTGTTGTTGTTGTTGTTACTGTTATTATTGTGAATACATCACTTTTGTCATCACGTTAGCAATATAAACTACACACGTCACACGTAAGTATTGTGTGCAACAATGCAAAAATATTTTGGCAAGAAAAAAAAAGAAAAAAAACTCAGACACGCTAATACGAACACATCAGAACATTAAAAGATACACAATACATACAATACACACAATACATAAATACATATGTATATGTATACATAATACATAAATACATAATACATAAATACATACACACATACATACATCCATACATACATACATACATACATACATACATACATACATACATACATACATACATACATACATACATACATACATACATACATACATAAATACATACATAAATACATACATACATACATTACATACATACATACATACATACATACATACATACATACATACATACATACATACACACTAACCGTGCATCGTATAAACGTGCTAGTACAACAAATGCACTCATGACGAGTACACATGCACTAAAGCTAGCAACATGCACCTAGACTTGCACAAACACTGAACCCACATGCACCCATATACAAACAGACATACATGCCATCTCAGATATAATCCAAGAAATAAATACACATACAAAAACATACAACATATAAATAAGTATACAAAACAAGCCTCTACGTATGCATGCATGCATGACAACTCACTCACTAGCCCCCATGCACATATACAATGAGGCATGCATACAAACAAATGCAACAGGAAAGACAGAAGCGTAAAGCAAAAAAATATACAAACAAAAATTATACGTACCTAACTTAAAACAAACAAGCATACATACAAACATACATACAAACTTACAAACAAACATGAACGTACCTTGCCAACCAAACAGCTGAAGATATACAACAATCAATAAGAAACCAACAACTCATCAACACGCTCCCTTATATACACACATTCACGCGCGCGGAACACGTGTCTCATATATAGGCACGCACACACAGGCAGACACACACATATATTTAAATATATACACGCAGGTTAATGAAATTGTAAATATTAATAACTTTACAACATCCATATTCATACGTTACATTTGCATATTTGCATATTCATATTTAACACGCTAACGGTTAAACACGCATTATTCATTTTACTGTTTTTATTTGCTTGTTCTGACCAATTAGCTGACCAACTATCGAACCAAGTGACCAACCGATGCCCGTAGCAACCAGCCAGTTGCGGGTTTACATGGTTCGAACGCTTTCTAAGCAGAGCTAAACAGATTATTATAAGCCACGCTTCTATGTAGCTGCCTGTCCTTAGTTGGGAGTAGCTACACACAAACGTATGAGTGCGTCTGGCGTGCGTGAGTGAGTGAGAGTGAGTGTGAGAGTGAGAGTGAGTGTGAAAGTGAGTGTGGGAGTGTGTGTGCAGGTTTCGTGGCAGGCTAGTTTTAATTCGAAACTAAGTAAGTGGACAATGCATGGTACTAGATGGACAGCTAGGCCTGCGTTAGAGCTGCGTAATAAGGAACAAAAAATCCAATAAGACACTCAATCAATAAAACATTCAACCAATCAACCAGCCGTCTGGCCAGCAGTACAAACATACATACTCCTCCACAAATCAACAACAACCTAGCCAGCTCATGCTCCATGCATACGTACAAACATAAACTTATCTATGTGAAGTGCATGTGTATGTATGTGTGTGCTTGCGTACGTACGTACGCATGTGTGCGTGCGTGTGTGCATAAAAATGAGCATGTAATTACAAAAATTCTGCACAGTACAGACGTATATTCTCTGAACAAATGTCACTGTACGTTCGCTAGTACATCCGAGCGTGCCTTTTATATACGCAACGCATTCGGACACCAGTTCGTACGCAAAGGTACGCATGCATACATTATACATGACGATGTACGCTGTTTGTATGCGTATAAAAATCTTGAACAGCAGAATAAATAACGGGCGTTCGTGTTAAATATGAATACGCAAACATGCAAGTGTAACTTATGAATATGTATGTTCTTTGTTGTAAAGTTATTAATATTTACAATTTCATTAATGTATATATATATATATATATATATGCATGATATATAATATATAAATAAGTGCATGATATGTATATATATATATATATATATATATATATATATATATATATATATACAGTCAGTGTTCGTGATGCAGTCGTATTTTATCAGGGATCAAACAAGCTACCATTATACATGTACCAGGTACTTTTTACGTATACATTTGGTAGTACACTTTTGCGCGCGTGCACACACACACACACACACACATATATATATATATATATATATATAATGCCTAAACTATTAAGAGTTCTTGCCATGTGCAGGCTATTCTATAAAAAAATATCATTATAGAATAATTTCATGCGAGCGAAGACTAAGAAGCAATAAGCGGCCAGTTAGTCCGTCGTCCACTTATTTATTATTACATTCAGAGATTCGGGTGAATAGTTCATTAAAAATAGTATTCACTAAAATCGTACAAACACTAATTGGATAAAACTCAAACAGGGAAAATAAACAATGACTCATTAACGGACAAATAAACGAACGAACGAACAATACTACAAACAACACAAACGAACTTTTTTTCCTCTAGCCAGTAGGGTCTTAACTTGTATCTGCATGCACGAGCCACAGCAACCGTGCCCCGCCATGCAGTAGGACAGAGTGCTGATCGGGAACTTCGTCTTGCATCCGTAACAAATTGATTGTTCCTCTGGCTGGTGGTGTGGCTGTGATGGTTGGGGGTGGTAGGGATTGACCACATTTGTGTTGCTGCTGCTACTGCTGTTGTGCTGCTGCGGCTGTTGTTTTGATGACGCGGCTTTTGCAACGGCGGGAAAATGTTTGTTGTTTGTTGTCGTCATCAGTGATGACGATGACGATGATGAAACAGACAGAAGCGAAGGTTTAATTAACGATGATGACGACGATGACGTCAATGGCGATGATGACGACGACGACGTTGAAAGGAGCGATGATACCTTGGAGGCATTATTTTTTGAACTCCTCGTCACCATGGAGAAGCTGGATTGAGTGGCTAAAGAGGCAGCTGTCGTTGCGTTATTATTATTATTTACACCAAAACCTTTGCTATTTGTACTACCGGTATAATTATTAAAGATATTGTTAGCATTACCACTCTGTGCATCGTTAAAGACGTTAGATATGGAATAAATTGAAAGATTTATTTTGTTTGTAGAGACATCGATCGAGTCGGCAGACGTATTTAGCGTCTTGCGACATTTCTTTTTGGCGTTTTTAGGCGATGAAGCGTTTCGTTTTCTCATCTCGTCCATCGCCGAATCAACGGGCGATAAAACTTCGACGGTTTTGAGGCGGTAGCGATGCGCCTTGGGAGTCCTTCTTAAAACGACTTTGCTCTGATAAAGCTGCACCACACTCCACGTCGAGTTGTCGTTGTAGTTGTTGCTGTTGTTGCCCATGACGTTATTGTTAGTACCCTTTGTTGTTGTTGCTGTTGCAGTTGTTGCATCTGAATTTTTCAAAATTTTCTTTCCGTCATTCACGGGATTGTTGCTCCCGTCGACTGAACAAATATTTGAAATTTTTTGCGTTTTGCGGGTTTTTCTTGTCGGCGCGTTTGTTGCCGCCATGGATGACGTCAGCGCTGTTGACGAGGGAGAGGAGGAGGAGGAGGATTGCAAACTTGGATAAATGGGTGCAATTGTGTTGAAAGACATTTGTAGTAGATCATCATTAATGTTGTCGTCGCTATCAACATCCGTTAGTGTAGCATTGAGACCACCACCTCTGACGTCAGGGGCAGTTTGATTGCCTGTTGCTGCAGTCGTCGTCATTACGTTTGTTGCTGGCGTTGTTGCTCTTGTGGTTGCTGTTGACAAATTAGGTAAAGAGAAACTGGACTGACGATGAAGATGATGACGGTGACCAGCATCATCTCCATTAACACCATCCTCATCGCTGTCGCTAGCCAGCATGTCGTTCTTTGAGAAGTCGTCTGGATATAAAAGGGTGCTGCTCCGATGAGCTCCGACGTTGGTTGTTCGCCTGCTATCACTGGTTGTAGATGTTAAAAATAGAGCTTTATCGGCAGCATGCATGTCGGTCATTTCACTCGCGACCTGACTTGAGACGACCAAATCCGTTTCCATAAGCATGGCATCATCTTTCTTGTCCGAACTCGTCAGAACGCTGATAGAACTTTGAGTTGGGTTGGTAGCCATGGAGTTGACGTTGTTGTAAACCGAGAAATCAATCGGTAGGTCGTACAGCGCGTCCGACTTCGACATCAAATTATTGGCGTCCGATAAAAACGGATCGTGACCTTTGACCATGGAAGACGAAAGACTGCTTGGAAAAATGGCGTTCATTTCGTCGTTGAATGGCAGCGCTTCGTTTTCTAAGTCTATCGTGATGATGGGATCGGTGTTCATTATAACCGAGGAAGCGTTGATGGGCGGTAAGGATAGGTTGGTGTTCATTGAATTGTCAATCAGAGAAATGCATGATTTTCTGCTGCTCGTGTTTCCATCAGATTTGCTGCGAGATGATAAATGTAACAGTTGCTTGCGGGACTGCGGAGAAAATTTAAGCTTCTGCACTGGCTTTCCATTGCCCGCCACTGACGACAGAATGGTGCATTCATCTGGATCGTCGTCCTCATCATCAGATGCGATAACTATGGGGTCGGCTGATTTCTGACTAGGAACTTCTTTAGTGATGACTACTTCCTCTTCGTCTTCATCAACTTCATTATCGTCATCTTTGTACTCGTCTACAATCATCGGTGATGGCGTTTCTGTAGACGAGATTGAAAATGTGAAAGTCGTAGCATCGTCGGGAGCTAACAACGCTCCTTGGCTGCCAACATTATTGCAGCTGTGGTTGTTGTCGTTGCTGCTGCTGCTGCGGTTTCCAATTACATTTGTTGCCGATATTTGGCTGTTGACGTTAGCGTTGTTGCTGCTGGCTTCATAATTTGCGATGTTGTTGTTGTTGAGGATGTTGCTGTTGAAGATGTCGTCATCCAAGAGGCTGGTGGCAAACAACAACTTGTTAACTTTCATCTTTCGCGATAACAATCAGCTGATAGATGTTTTTGTTCACTCTGTTTTAAAAAAATTGCTTCATTTTATTAAAATTTCAATGATTAAAATACTTTTACTAACATTTCAAATATAATTTCATAATATATCAGGTTAAAAATCGCGAATTATCCATTCGCAAAGAGGTTTCCCACCAATGGACAGATGTTATAGGTAGGTAGGTAGGTAGGTAGGTAGGTAGGTAGGTAGGTAGGTAGGTAGGTAGGTAGGTAGGTAGGAAGGTAGGTAGGTAGGTAGGTAGGTAGGTAGGTAGGTAGGTAGGTAGGAAGGTAGGTAGGTAGGTAGGTAGGTAGGTAGGTAGGTAGGTAGGTAGGTAGGTAGGTAGGTAGGTAGGTAGGTTGGTAGGTGGATAGGTAGGTAGGTAAGTTGGTAGATGGGTGGCTATATAAACGGATAGTCCATCTTAATATCATTTAATAACATTCTAAATAAGAAAAATAAAACACAAAAAATGAGAAATAATAATAATGTAACAAATTCGTAAACTAAAAGCAAATATTTATATATTAAACATAATAAAACCTAAATGTCATTACTAACTGTATTTAATATGGAGAAAAATTAACACCAAGTCAATTAAACTGAAATTTTTTTTGCCAGTAAAAAGATAAAACCAGGTTCCTACTAAATTAAATTAAATTTCAATTAATTTAATTTCAAATTAAATTAGAAAATAAATTAAAACAAGCGGAGCAAGAAATATAACTTTATTTAATCCAACCGGAATAGCAATACTTAATTGTTCAACGCTGATACACATCATGGGTATGTAATACAATATATACTACACCACACACACACACACACACACACTTATATATATATATATATATATATACACACACACAAACAAACAAACATACATGTATACGCATACGCATGTATAGTACTACTATAGCCATTTAAAGGATTAATAAAATGTAAGTATGACAAACTCTTTATAAATGCTATAAGTATTATCATTAATAAAAATAACAATAATAATATTATTATTATAACTATATTATTATTATATATTTGATTATGACAAATGCTTGAATGTGAGTTAATGTATGTATTGACAAACCATGTACATTGTACATGCATGCATGTATGTAGTCAGTAAGTACACCTACAAACACGAGCAAAGATGTAATGGATCTTAATTATTCACGAATAATAAATTACAATAATAATAATAATAATAATTTATATTATTATTATCATTAATATTACTACCTACGTTGTTAATAGCAAAAAATTAACACGCTATTTGAGTTCAGGGCAAAATATTTTATACAAGTTTTATCACAATGCATTCCAATTAAATCCTTATAAACATTGTTATTACTATATTTTTAAAATTTCATTTTTCAGAATAGTTAAAAAAATATTGATAAAAATTATTATTATTACAACTACAACAGATTTCACAGTCAACTCTTTTCTTTATATATATATATATATATATATATATATATATATATATATATATATATATATATATGCTTGGGGTATTCAATTTGAAGAGGAAGATTCTTCTAAAAAAAAGCTTAGCTCTGTTGTGTGTGTGAGTCTGTGGTTATGCTAGTAAGTATTTATTTAATTCATGTAACTAGCAAGTTATGTAAATCGGTTATTCGGCGTTAGCTAAGTTAAAAAGTTGGTATTTTTAACCATTCATTATCACAGGAAAACTATTGCACGAATGGGTAGGTAGGTATTCCAGTATTTCTTTCGTTCGTTCAGTATTCCGTAATTATTAATGGTTATTAAGTTTTCAGTAAAGTTTCCAACTTTCTTACCCTCCACATAATCGTAATTGTTTACAATTTTGGAATATTAAAAATAGATAAGAAATTTTACGGTTAGCTTGCTTGTGAATGTGCGCGCGGGCGTGTGTGTCTTTGCGGATGTGTGTTTGTGTTTGTTTGTGGACGTGTGTGTGTGTGTGTGTGTGTGTGTGGACGTGTGTGTGTGTGTGTGCCTTCTAAAAATTTTCAACCAAAGTTGAGGGAACAAAACAACGAAAAACCCAGTGTGAAAATAGATTACGAAACGAATACTGCGTTGTTTATTAGTTTCAGCATTTTGAAATTAATGCGCCGATACCAAACTGCTTATAATAATAATTAACTTTAATAATTATAGTAGTTAGATTATTAACATTATTATTATTGTTATTATTATTATTACTATTATTATTATTACTCTTTTCGAAACGGTTATAATTAAAATTAATATCATGAAGAGAATGAATGTTGCAGAATGCTGTGTAGAAGAACCAGTGAGCAAACAGCAGATGGTAATTTTTCTTCCTATTAAACTAGAAACAAGAAATGTAAAATATGCCAAAATAAAAAAATGAAAGAATAACAAATTCTACAACTTCTGCTGCTACCACTGCCGCTACAACTACTACTGCTGGTGTTGCAAAATAATTTTTCATTATACTGTAAAGTTTACAAAATAATGTTTCATTATACTTTTATGTTTACAAAATCATTTACGAATATATTTATAAATTTATAAATTAACTCTTACTATACGGTTACCATAACTACAACTGACATCAATACAGCAGCTAAAATTACTGCTGCTGCTACTACTTACTGTTACAAAGTCGTTACCAGAGTCGCCATTACTACAGCTGCTACTTTACTAATATTATTACTGCCAAAATTACTGATGCTACTACAGCTACTGCTAGCAAATGCTACTGCTACAGCTGCCAACAATGCGTGTTGTGTTCTGTTAAGTAGGTAATGAATGAATAGCATTACTCTGTTCTAGTGTGTGTTATTATATAATGAATATTAATAAGGCTCTGTTTGTGTGTGTTTGTCTGTCTGTCGGTATAAAAATAATGATCATGATAGTTGAAGGATGAGTTAAAAATATGGAGATTGCAGATAGTGATAGCTGCTTGCAATTTAACGTTGCCGGCAACACTTAATTCGCGATTTTAAAAGTTTTTAATATGAATGTTTGAAAAACTAAAAAACTACAAATAACAAAAATACAAACATAACATCTGCCAAAACAACAACAACAACAATAGAAACAATAACCAAAAACAAACAAAAACAGCATCTAACCAACAATCACTACTAACCTCACTTACGAACGTCAATCAAAAACACACACACAAACACACACATACATACATATTCATCAGCAATCTTCACCACCATCAGAGCCGTCATCAATTAGCAGCCAAACAAACCAAAGTTATATAATTAGGAATTGTACAGCGAACGAACCATGCTCATCTTAGACTGCAAGATTATAACGAAAAATACTTACACGTACACACACACACACACACACACACACACACACACACACACACACACACATACATACAAACAGATACATACATATTATACAAACAAGTGTTTGTGTGTGTGTGTGTTTGTATACGTACCTTTAAATGAACCCATAAATAGAAATCGAGCACATTTAAAAGACGGACGATGCCATGTCTGTGCAGTACAAAATCAGAGATGAACAAAAAATGATTGGACGAACAAAGAGATGAACAAACGATCGAACGAACAAACAAACCAATGGCATCAATCTATCTTCAAATAAGAAATGAAGAACGTTTCGTTTTTATTGCAGACCTATTTAATATAAAACGGAAATAAATAATAAACAGCTATTGAAATAACATACTATAAAAATATGCTGACTGGCTAAATAATAATAATCTCTCTCTCTCTCTCTCTCTTTATCTCTCTCATCTTCCTTCTCTCCCTCTTTTCTCTCTATTCTTTTCTATCATTTTCACACCATTTTTTACCATTAATTATTTAACAAAATATATGAGCCAAGAATAAAATTCAATGTAGATTGCACCAGCAACCTACAACGTGAACGACAAAAATGCAAGTCAATAAAAACAAACAAACAACAACAACAACACAACACAACAACAACAACAACGCCGTTACTAACAGCAACAGGGAAAAACATCAATAGCAGCTGCAGTAGGTGAGGCAGCAACAAAATTTAAGCTAACAGCAAATGAATTAGAAAAGGGATCGACATCAGCAGCAACAACAACAACAACAAAAAACATTAACAACAACCACACCAACAACAACATCAACAACAAAAACCACATCATCAACAACAACCACATCAACAACAACAATCACATCAAAAAAATATCAACAACAATAACGTAAACATCAACTACAACAACGGTATCCACATCAACAATAACAACAACAACGTAAACATCAACTACAACAAAAACATCAATAACAAGGAAAAAACAGCAATGGCTTTTCTGTCATTAGTAGCAAAGCCAGTTAATTTATTACGAAGACTGCGATCATTTCTGGATAGTGATGATCGATACTTGGATGGATGGATGAATGAATGAATGAATGACCAAGTGAATGATTGCATGAATGAATGATTGATACATGAATGGATGAACAGCCGATTGAAAGATAAATTTACAAACGTGTGAATGTATGAATTGTTAAAAAGAAAGATAAAGATATCGGACAGAAAAACGAATAAAAAAATGATAAAAAGATGGTTAAAAATGAATGAATGAATGAATGAATGAATGAATGAATGAATGAATGAATGAATGAATGAATGAATGAATGAATGAATAATTTAAATAGTTCAGACACGCAGGCACACATCAAACAACCGAACAACCGATGAACGGGAGGAACCAGCCACACTACGTTACGTTATTGACGTTAGCAACAAAACATTGATCACATCAGCTTCCCATACATACATACATACATACATTCATACATACATACATACATGCATATATACATACATACATACAAACAAACATTTATGCTTAGATGATATAAATTAGCTTATATAACTTATTTATATATGATCGTAATAACATATATGTATGAATATATGTGTGGATGTATGTATGTATGTATGTATGTATGTATGTATGTATGTATGTATGTATGTATATAAAATTTTCATCGTCAGTATGTATTATGTATGTATGTACTTTGTACATATAGCACCATTTGCACATAGCAAGCGGTTTGTAGCTTACTTAACTGAGAGCATCGAATTTGTTAAATTCAACACGAGTGTGTGTTGAAGTGTGTGTGTGTGTGTGTGTGTGTGTGTGTGTGTGTGTGTGAGTGTGTGTGTGCATGTGAGTTTGTGTGTGAATATATAACGTTTCTTAATGTAAATGTTTCTTAACTTAATAATGATGATGACAGTGTTATGAAGAAGATGATTGTATTTGTATGAATATCCATTCTGACAACGATGATGATGATAATTTGGTTTCAAGGAAGAAACGATGATGACGACGACGATGATGAGGCTCTGGAGAAGGTACCTCCCCGTGCTGGAGCCGATTGGGACGAAGCTCGTGCAACCTTCTTATCCATCATACCAGCAGCAAATTCTTGCAACAAACCCTCCCAGCCAAGCGACTGCATCAGGCTGTTGCCAATGGAGCAGCCACTCCGACCATCTTGCTTCTTATCCTTATACCAAGAGCCGGAATTGAACTTAACACGGATGGCCCCCACCCACTCCAACAACAGACGAAACAGTACCAACACTACAGCATCCTCTCCAGTAGCTACAAATCACGAATTGATGATGGCACCGACTACATTGGTCCCTCTAGAGGGCTCATCAGGACAATGTGCCTCATTCATTCTCCTGCCCCAGTTACCCTACACCACTTAGTTTAGTGGAACTCTGGAGTGACCTGGAGCCGCTGCAAACTGGCTTAGAGCTCGTCCGTATCGATGAGCCAGTCTTGAAACAGGGCAACAACAACAACAAAAACGACGACGACGATGATGCGATGACAACGATGACCAAGTACACACATACACGCACGCACGCACACGCACAGCTGGTGATGACACAAAACGATGATGATGATGATGAAGAAGAAAACACATGAAAATAACGTTAAAAACCAGGCAAAAGACATCCACATAACATTTGTATAAAAAATAAACTGAAAATACGCTTGCAACAAACAGACTTTCACAAACGAACTTATAATACCGAACGCACAGCCACGTATGCCTTATGTAATGTATCAGTAATGGGTTGTTATCGCAATAACGTATACAGCTGGTTAATTTTTGTAATGAGGATGTTGTCACCAACAACACAAAAAGAATAACAACAATAATAAGAGTGACGATAAAAATGATGATGGTGATGATGATGTGTGTGCTGCTCGCTTCATATAAGCATGTAACATGTATGTATTGCTGATGAATGACGCACGTGCGGTAGGTTTGTGGATTTGCATACTTGTATACATAAATCAATATAAATGTAAATATAAATATATATATATATACATATATATATATATATATATATAGTGTGTGTGTTTGTATAAACACATGCATATATGAAAAGACACCAACGCACACACACAAACACATTCATTCACACGCACACTCACACATGCATGGACACCAACACATACGATGATGAAGATCACGGCTGCATCATCATAACACACACACACACACACGCAAACACACACACACACGCAAACATACACACACACGCGCAAACACACAGGCAAAGATGTCCTATTAAGGGCAGCTGTGGATGGCTAGGCGACAGACTCGTTACATATACATAAGCGCAATTTCTCTGAACACACACACACACACACACACACACAGTCACATACACACATACAAACACACACATGCACAAAATGCAAACACACAACGCTGACAGACGCGTTCATGTATGTATTTATAGTGAATAAGTTCATACATATATATACATATATATAAGCATGTATATATGTATGCATGTATGCATGTAAGTATGTTTGTTTGTTTGTTTGTTAGTATGTACGTATGTATGTATTTCCAGGTTTTACTTAATTTCGTTTTGGCAAATAGTACGTTGAAGCCAGCACGAACGAGCTGTAGTAGTTGCGGTAAAACCAGCTTTCGTTACGATGTTGTATAATTTATTCAGGCATCTCTCTCTTTCTCTCTCTCTCTCTTATTTTCTCTCTCTCTCACTCATATCCTCCCTCGTTCTATCAGGTGATAACGAATGGTTAGCATGCAAGCGTGCCTCAATCAATGAATGAACATGCATAACTTGTTGTTGAATGAATTATCATTTTCGCTGTGAAAAAAAACGAGAGAGAGAGAGAGAGAGAGAGAGAGAGAGAGAGAGAGAGAGAGAGAAGATTTTTGAATATTAGTTTTATAAGTCACAAAAATGTATCAGTATTCGTAGCAGCGACATCAGCAGCTACATTAGTAGCAGTTGCATTAGTATCACCCACAGCAGTGAGTGGCGGTAGTAGTCCCAGTGGCTCACGTGTATCTTGTTGCATCATCAATAATCGTTTCCTCAATACCATACCTTGCTGCTAACGTGCATGTTTGCATTCGTTTTTATACAATGGCAGGCATTACATGTATGAGTGTATGTATGTATGTATGTATGTATGTATGTATGTATGTATATAATATGCATGTGTATGTGTGTGTGTGTGTACTTATGCATGTGTGTGTGTACTTAAGTGTGAGTGTGTGTGCACTTAAGTGTGTGTGTGCGCGTGTAACCAAATTCACATAGCGTGCCATTTATTTAAATGGATGAATCAGAGTTAAGACTAAAAATGCAAATTTAAATAACAATGAAGAGAATTATTATTTCTAAAAATACTGTAGTAGTAGTAATAGGAGTAGTAGTAGTATTAATCTGCGTTCAGAAGTACTAGTAGTAGCAGCAGTTGTTACTATTGATCTTCTAATCAGTAGCATTAAGATATTGAATCGCCTTCAGCATACTCAATAAATATTTGATAATTTTAATAATCAGCAGAACCAACCAAACAAACAGACAGGCAAGCAACAAGCATGCATGCGTAGAAGCTAGGCTTTCAGAAGATACGCTCACGAACAGGCGAGCGTTTACACCCAAACACTACTTGCACTGCATAGCTATCAAGACAAGGGTTTTGTTTGCGATGTTGTACGCTATGTTACTCTCCTTTATATTAATGTTTCATATTGTTATCTACTCTACTGTCTATTAATGTGTATTATCCACATACATCAATAATTTCATTTGCCGGGTTACAACAACCGCGTTCCTTTTGAAAGCTACCACAACGACTGCTGATGCTACTGGTGCTGCTACTAGCGCCACTACAGCTGCTGCTGCTGCTAGTGCTAATAATAATAATAATAAACACGATGGCAGCATGGCATTGAAGAAGAACAGCAAATACGACGAGACACTCACACACAGCAAACAAACAGCAGAAGAAATGCAATCGTAAAACATGACTCGAGTGTGGTTGTTGTTGTAGCATTCGAAGACAAGCAACAAGCAGCCTTAGCTTGGCTTATGTTGGCATGTCAGTGCCCAGCTGATGAAACAGCTGACAGCTCCGACAACAACTGAATCAGCTAATAAATAATCTTAAATGCGTAATAGAATGTTAACATTATAAGTAACGCTAGCAACGAAAACAAAAAAATAAATTGCATAAAAAAGGTAGACATTAATTAAATACATAGACACTGTAAAGTAAACACGAGCAACGCCTCGTCACGTGATTATCATCAGTCTCTTTCCATAATCAATAACTACGTCATCTAAATTAACCTCGCATTTTAATGCTGCATCATCGTTGTAGTAGTAGTAGTAGAAGTAGCAGTAGTAGAAGAAGCAGTAGTGGTAGCAGCAGTAGTAATAGTAGTAGAAGTAGCAGCAGCATTGTCGTCGTCGTCATAGTAGTAGTAGTAAAATCGCATATTATGATTCATTAGAAAAAAATGTCATGTGTGTGTGTGTGTGTGTGTCTGTCTGTGTGTTGGTTTGTGTGTCAGTCATGTCACACGCAGTAACATACACCACAAAACAACAACGTACATATGAACATCTCAAAAATGACATTGAAAATAACATCAACAACTATAACATCAACAACTAAAACATCAATAACATCAGCATCAACCAACAATAACAACAACAACAACACTAACAACTGATGCAAACTACATCACAAACAACACTCCTAAAAAAAACAAACAGAAGTAGTTGCAATGATTAACAGAAGAAGTAACTACTACTACTACCAATAATAGAATAATCAAAACCAAAAAATCGTTCAAAACACAACAAGAAGGTCAGAAATACAATAATAACTCAATAATAACAACATTAATAATAACAATAATAATAATAACAAAAATAACATTAACAATAATAACAATATTAATAACATTAACAGTAATAATAACAATAACAACTCACCATCCACCAATTAGATTTTTAAAATAATCAATAAAACGTAATAATAATAAAAATAATCCAATCAAGTCAAGATGACCTTTCGTTCTTATATAATATGCGGCTACATCCAACAATTTTACAATAAATATAATTATTTATTTATTTATTTATATTAAATAATATATTATATTATGATTGTTGTTATTGCTTTAAAACTGTATAATAATTTATGAAAAATCTTACTGGCTAATAGATCCATACTGTTTATTCTATCCCAAAACCTTAATTGGCTTAATTGACAGTGCACTTGTATATTCATATATAACCAAACATACATAAATATACAATATATATATATATATATATATACACATATATGTATATATCATATACACTCATACATATACAATATACATATACAAGTATGTATGTATGTATGTATGTATGTATGTATGTATGTATGTATGTATGTATGTATGTATATGTATGTATGTATGTATATATGTTTGTATGTATGTTTGTATGTATGTATATATGTATGTATATATGTATAAAGCAAGGTATTTGATTGTATTTTATCTTTATACTTCTTTACCAACCAGTCACGTCATGTCAGCAGAATGTGTTTGTATTACTACCCCACACTAACATGTCGTACTACGCTACTAATATTCCTATTTAATAGCTACAACTATCAATGCTAATCTATTTATACATACATGCATATGTGTGTGTGTTTTTGTGTATGTGTTTTTTTTTGTTTTAAATATCGCACATATTTGCAATCCTCTTAATCATTTGAATTGATCTTATTTAGCTGAATGTCAGTATATGTGGTGAGAGTGAGATAGAGCGAGAGAGAGAGACATAGAAAAACAAAGAGAGAGAGAGAGAGAGAGAGAGAGAGAGAAAGAGAGAGAGAGGGAAAGGAAAAAAAAAACACAGGCAAAGAAACAAGCGCACTTACATATAAAACAATGCCATATCGTATCGTTGTTCAATTGACACCAAACAACATTCATTTATAATTCTACTATTTTCATTAAGGTATTGACACACACACATACACACTCACACACACACGTATAATTTATTCATATTAGATGCATAATGTTAGTCAGTAACACACTACCTCTGATTTGTTCAGCAACTGTTATGTTATCCTAACGATTTCGGCGGATCCACTTTATATAGCGCTTAAATGTATACATACATACATACATACATAAATACATACATACATATATACATACATACATATGTACACATACATACATACATACATATATACATTATGCACTGGTTGTAAACAGCGCAAATAGCTGTACCACGCGCATCAATTTGAGTCTGTATGTTTGTATATATGTATGCATGTATATACGTATGTATGTTTGCATTCATGTATGTTTGCATGTATGCATGTATGTATGTATGTATGATGTATGTGATAGGTAAATAAATATAGACAAGCAAACATACATGTGCGTATGTAAGATCTGCTAAATATGTATAATTTGAAAAAATAACTTTCATGTGTATATGTGTGCGTGTGTGTGAGTGTGTGAACGTAAGAAACAGCAATCAATACATTAGAATATACTGGATGCAGCAACAAAAACAACAACAACAACAACAACAATAATAATAAAAATCATAGCAGCGACAAAAAGATAAGTTGCTTAATCAACAACAGTTGATATAATTGAATACAGAGTACATAATTTTATCACTTACGATCAATGATAGGATTGATTACACATACACACGCACACACACGTACACATATACACACGCACACACGTACACGCACACACACACAGCTACTACTAGATGAGTACCATCATTATACCAAACCGAAATTTGTGCAAACATTTTTACAGTACTGTATATTACTGGCATTTTATGTGTATATATATATAGTATATGTACGTTACATTATATACTTGTGTGTGTGTGTGTGTGTGTGTGTGTGTGTGTGTGTGTGTGTGTGTGTGTGTGTTTCTACTTATCAACATCCATACATAGATATTTATATGTCGCTTGACCGACCGAGATATATATGTACATACACGTACACACACACATCTACATACATACACGCACACATAAACAAACACATACATTATCAAAAGTTAATCAGAAAAATTTAATGGGATACAAAAGGCAAAATGAAAAAAGGAGAGAGAGAAAGAAAGAAGGAGAGAGAGAAAGAAAGGGCGAAGAGAGAGATTTCATAGTAGAGTTAATGACTTAATGTTAATTATAATTTTTAATGACACATTATTCATAATAATAATAATATAAAACCAGAACCGATTAACCAGTTACAATAATAATAATAATAATAATAACAATAAATAGTATATAAAATATAACTATAGATAAAATAATATAATTTATAATATAATAATTTATAATATAATATAATAAAAACAGAAATAAAAACAGAAGCAAGCAAGGAGAAGTAAACACATGATATCAAATTGATATCATGATATCACATGATTAAATTTTTGTTTCCAAATTCATCAAGACCTACCCTTTACTCTGAATAAAATAATTATCCAGTAACATCTTCAGACCATAAATAAAATGATTATTAACTCATCAAATAATTTCATAATATGAGAATATATAGGAATAAAAAAAATAATATAACCGTTACCTGTAATGCTTCAATTGTATTGTTCATAAAGAACTAAGTATCGATTCATCTGGTATAGTTTATTTATACTATAGCACAAGTATTATATTATAAGTATAGCATTGTAGATGCGTCAATTTAAAAGATTAGTCCAACAGGCTGTTATTAAACTAAATTTGACATGACGTAAGAGGCAGATACAAACTCTCTTTTTCTCTCTCTTTCTCTCTCACTCTCTATATACATATATATACATATACATATATATATGCAAAAATTAATAGAATTATAATTTACTTGTTTGACGTTATTTTATTATGTAGTATGGCATTATTATTTATAATTATACATATTATTGCTACTTTTTATTATTGTCTTTTTTAATATTATTTTAATATTTATTATTATCATTGTAATTATACACACACTCGTAAACCCACTGCTATTTGGTAATAGCATGCAAAAAATAGCATCATCATCTTGGATCATACTTCATTTTATAGGCCCAAAGCTGATTGCGCTACTATATATATATATATATATATATAGTAGTATATATATATATATATATATATATATTACACTTACACATATATGTATATATTCATACATAAACATATATATATATACAAATACAGATGTATACATATAGTACACAAAATGTATATATGTGTGTATATACATATTTATATGGATAGCTATGAATATATCACATATGTTGTGCTAGTGGGCATGTATTAGCCAGAATATATTAACCTACTAATTTCATGTATCATGATGGCAATTATTTTTTTTTACAAAATATTTCTTAGCAATGTGTTTTTGCCTGGATAAGTTGATGAGGTATTAAATTGAGATTGAAATTCATCAAGGAAAATAAAATTCAAAAGCTTTCATGACATGGTGCTTAAATAGAAACATAACAAACACGATGGGAATCCAGCCTTCGTTCTAAAAATAAACTATTCGGAAATTCCGATGGTAAAATGTATATTTTCAATTTCTATACTAAAGAAAACTTTCAGATTATTTATTGCTTATTAGACAAAATTTTAAATAGACGAGATAAAAAAATAATATTTTTTACGAGTTCATCGATCGTGATGTTAAGAAGACAGACAGCCGACGACAGTCAGAAGCTCACACATCAACATCTCACTCGATGTTTCAATAAATCCTGACTCTAAGGCCCACCAAAATGAAATTTACCACACGCAATATTTATTAACATTTCTAAATCAAACATTTTACATTTATTTTAATAGCCGGGGAAATATTTGACGTAGGTATTCTAAGTATATGGCTAGAAAGAATTAGCTTGCGATCACAAAATTCTGCAGCCAGTGTGTAATCCGTAACTCTTCGGATATCAACGTTCTAGTCTATGTTTCAACCAATGATGATTCGAATACGCATGGCGATACTTTCTAAACTATTAAAATCAGCTATTCTCAACAACAATGAACATACAAAATCTAAAGAGAAATCCTCGAAAAAGACAAAACCTAAAACATCCATCTCCAATCAAGCACTTAGCATCACATAGTTAATATTATTGTCTTGCATGTTATATCAGCTTCTGCGTCTGCTGATTCTGATTTTTTAAAGAATTAATAATAAAATATTTCAAACGAAGCCATCTGGCGGCTGTATTTGGCGGTTTTCTTTAGAGCACGTGGCTCCAACTTTGTTGGTTTTTACTTCTTTAGTGTTTACGATAGCATAACCAAAATATAATATAATATTTTAATTTAATTTAATATATTTGCAATGAGACATTTTATTAATCTACTTTAAGCGAGAACGATTTGGTTAAATTTATTAGTTAAAATTGTTTAATGATATTTCATCTTTATAAAGTTGATTTACATCTCTTTGGTCCATTGTAAAGCTTACACTATATTAGCCATGCATTAAAGGATTGTTTCCATTTAATTTCCATTTCTATGGTCGATTGTAAAACTAGCCCTATATAAATCCTAACTTGCTCCACGTTCCATCCACGTTTGCTCCACGTTTTATAAAATTTTTGTAATTGTTGTGTCTCGTGTAGTTCTAGTGATTGGAGGTTATTTATTAACTCTACTATTGCTTCTTTTACGTTGATTTTCATTTACATTTCAGGTTATTAGTTCAACTACAGGCTCATTCGATTATTCTGAAATGAAGTCCATCAAAGTGTGCGTTAAAAAAATTATTAAAAGTTATTTGGAAGACTTCATTAAAATGCAGGCGAGAATAAGAAAGAATTTGTTGAAAGAGTATGTGGAGACACACAACAAATATGCCCTAGCAAGTGCGGATATTGAAAAGGTAATGAAAATATACACAGCGAATTTCGGCGGTTTAGAAAAAAATTACCTTCCAATAACTGCCGAAGAATTGTACGACGTAATGTGGAATCAGCAGTTATTCATCTTCCTAAAGATGTCTGAAGTTGTTCCAATGGGTTATGAGAAAATTGTTGCTGATAGTTTAGGAAATGCGATCGTCAATGCTCAAATCGATCACGCGGATTACTATCACGCGGTGTTTGCGGAGCAGCGAAACTTTTTCCTACCATACATAGCCAACAAATTTGATGTCGATGAGTGTCCAATATGTTTAGAAAAATTTAAAGAAGAAAATATTGTAATGCAGCTGCACTGTCAGCATGTATTCCACACGAATTGCTTCCAACTCTGGCTCAGCCAAAGTAGCACATGCCCGTACTGCCGCATGAAGCTAAGTGACAAAATGACCAAATTTTATAATTTTGATTCCATTGTTGATGCCGCTGGTGTTATACATGTAACGATATACTTAGAGACGGATCACAATCTGTACGGCGAGTAACATCCAAGAACTTCACAGGGGACTTAATAGTAGCAGTAGCCATATTGGTAGCGGCGCCACATTTAAAGCTAAGATGAAATCGCTGCGGCAACTTTTGATTGGATGAAATTGTTCTCATCAGGTCAATCAATCAATCAATCAATTAGCTTATAAAGCGCTATTTCCGCGATGTTCAACAGCGCTCCTCAATGAATTTTGAAAACAGATGGGTCTTGAGATCCGCTCTGAACTTCGCAAGTGATGGAGAAGTAGGTAGAGAGTTCCAGAGAAAAGGACCAGAAAAAGCAAAAGCAGATTTGGCAAAAGAGACTTTTTTATATTTATGTTTTATTTTTTTATTTTTTCACGTTCTAATTGTTTATTGATTGTTGTTTTTGTAAGGAGCTATTAGCCCGGGCTTTTTTAATGATAGTAATAATAATATATGCTTATTGTTTCATACTTTTGTTAAACACATTTCTATAGAACTATTTCGTGAAACACATTTCTATAGAACAAAACATTACATTATTCAGGCGCCATATAAATTAATAGATTTACAATTCCAACTTTAAAATAAAAACTTAATGTATGTATCCATAGAAACAAACGCCTGCTCGACGACGATGACTGTTTTCGCGTTTAAATTATTTAAAAAATTTCGTTTCTACTGAGAAGTTAAATCTATTTTTGAAGATAATATGTTAGATTGCAAGTGTGTGATGTGTATCTGCTGCTTGTATGAGCTGTGTGTTGGACCAGTCTCGTGCGTGAGGTACACACTATCAAAGAGCATCGTGGAAAATTTGACAGTGACGTTGAAACTCAATAACCCTTGTTCGTGTTTTGCGTTTAAAATTATTGATATGCTACAGTTAATAACTAAACATTTTCTAACAAATATGTTAAAAATTAAAACGAAAATTAGAAAATTCATTCGTGAAATGAACAAACAGTTTTCATCTTGGTAGAGAGGAACGCAACACACGAAGACCTAGTTCCAATACAATGCATACCGAGGAGCAAAGTAGAATTCTACTCGCCTGCCAGCATTGAAACATACCAGTGGAAGTTTGGTGTGGAGAACAAGCCGATCGTCACGGATAGAAAGTTTATCGTGAATGAAAAATTGGGATATCTACTCATCCGGCCTCCCGTTCCCAACGGATTCTACTCCTGTGTCATCTCGCAGAAGACTGGCCAGAAGAGACATTTCAATCACACCATCATAAGTTTGTTTCAAAAATTATCAATTGCAAGTCGTCTCAAAGACACAAACAAATGTCTTAACAAATGCAACACACGTGCGTTACTAACTCCGTGCTATAATATTTAGCTCGTAATTCTTGTTAAAAATCGGTATTGAACATTCAACATATGCTTACAAACGCATTCAACGAACGCCAATTATTCACGAACAAATACAAACACTCATCTGCGCACACATACGTGTACAAACGCGCGCACACACAGACGTGTACTTCCCAGAGTCAGAACTCTGGTATACAGTGACAGCTTTCTTCAACATCTACTGCTTCGATTTTTTCAAGAAAAAGTTCGAGGAACTCTCGTCATCCATCTGGGAGCTGTTGCGTATGGAGATAGGGAAGAACTCGAAGGGTCCCATGGTTCAGCTACCCATGTACTCCAAAGCAAAGGATATCGTACTTAAGGAGGACACAAAAACTAATGAGGTGCCGTTAAGTTGGCTCGCGTGAAGACCCGCTCAAATGAATTGCAGCTTATTCTTTTTTAATCAGTTGTCGAACTTTTTGTCGTATTTCGTAAATGAGTTTGTCAAAAATTTGAGATGTATTTTATGATTATTTATTTTATTTTATTCCTCCAAACGCTCGATTAAAAGTGTAACAAACATGAAATTAAAAATCCAGACACGTGGTCTACGTACAATGTTAACTTCTCATTCTAAAAAACAGGCAATCTGTATTGACAAATTGTCATAATAGATCCAAAATAAGATAATCTAACTTATCAGAAAAAAGAGAAGATAAAAGTGTGCTCAACCGGTTTCAGTTACGTGCCATACACGAAGGAGGAGATGGAGAAGGTTATCGGCTCCGTCGTCTGCAAAAATTTGGAATGTCGACAAAGTGTCATTTTCCATGTACTCAAAATCGATGCCCAGAAAAAATTAGTTGTTGGTTCTGCTGTCATTTCGTTCCTTTGTTTAGCACATGCGTATATTTTTAGGGAATACGAATTCGTGGTATGACAAACGAAGAGCATAAAACACACACACAAACACACACGCGCGCATGCACATAAATATATACATGCACGCAAACAGGATAGTACAGAGATGCGTGATATGATGTTCCGGATACAACCGTCACTGATCCCAGAGTTCATGGTCAATTACACTAACCTTGACATTCAACTTGTGACTTTCTGTCCGCCTGGCTTCTCTAACTATCAAGGATTGCTTTGCTGTTAATATCTTTTGTTTTTGTTGTTCTACAAACATACATGAAAACAAACAAACAAACGAACGAACGAACAAAGAGACAAACGTACATACCATCAAACATAGTGTCTTGTTCTCCGGGTACCATACAAGAAATTGAATACAACGAAGTTGGGATACCTTTTGCTGTTTGTACGAAATGTGAAGGCCACACGTACCAGCCCAGATTTGGTTTGTTGTTACGGAATGTGTGTGTATGTGTTGGTGTGTGTGTTTATATTTGTGGGTATGTTTGTTTGTACTTATGTGCGTGTGTATATGTCTATTTATTATTTATTTTTAATTTGATCGATTAATATTTTTAATCTTTTTTTTCGTTGAAGGCAAATTGAAATGTTTGAAATGCGCCGCTGATAAAGTTGTCGATGAAGAGAAAACGAAATGCAAAAGTACGGAGCCACCACCACCACCACCACCATCATCATCATCATCATCATCATTTTCTTCTTCTTCTTCATTATCATCATCTCCATCATAATCACCATCATCATCATCTTCTTCTTCTTCTTCTTCGTCTCCATCATCATCATCATCATCGTCGTCGTTATAATTATCGCCGTATTACCATCAACATCATCATCATCATTCTCATCATCTTGATTTCAATAATAAATAACGCAGTCAATTTTTTAAAAATTCAAAGTGACTGAAGCCGCCAGAAGTTAGCCCTTATAATAATAATAATAATAATAATAATAATAATAATAATAATAATAATAATAATAATAATAATAAATATTAGAAATAATTACTGAATTAATTAATTAATTAATTAATTCACTATTTAATTGAATAATAATAATAATAGTAACAAAAATAATAATAATAATAATAATAAATATTAAAAATAATTACTCAATTAATTACTTACTGAATTAATTAAGGGCGCTTGCAAGAGGAAATAAATATGATGAATGTCTTGAATGATAGTGAAGAAACTTATTACGACCTTGGCGCCGTTGGCCCAGATAGAAGTTTGTGATTGGGAGGGGGAAGATGAGGAAGGAAAAATGGAGGGGGAGATGTTGAGGAAGAGGAAGAAAATGATGATGAAGAAGAAGAGGATGATGATGATGGAGAAGAAGATGATGATGATGGAGAAAATGATGATGAAGAAGAAGATGATGATAATGATGATATGTTGATGTGATTACGATGATGAGTATGATGATGAAAATTATATAACGACTATGATAATAAAATGATGCCGATGATCCATGCCTACGTAACACACGCAATAAGGCCTGCTAACGAAGGTACTAACTGATCGAAGTGCGAGCAACATAGCTGTCATCTGCGTCAATTCGGTCGTTGTACTCATTATCATCATCGTGTTAGTACTGCTTTTTTATTTATTATTATTAATTATTATTATTATTAATTATTGTTGTTATTATTATTATTTATTATTATTATTATCAGGACGATTAGTTACGTCATCTGGAAGCGTAGACAGAGCTCTAGAATGAAAGCAGAAAAATTGACTGAAGATGAGTTTCATGTACGCGTGTGTGTGTTTGTTTGTGTGAATGTATGTGTGTTTTTATGTATGTATGTTTACGGATGTTTGTATCTCTGTAGTAGTGTGCATGTATGTGTCTCTGCATGCATGCGTGTGTATGTGTGTGCATGTTTGTACGTATGTTTGTGAGTTTGTATATGCATATTTGTGTATAGGAATGTGTGTATGTATGTGTATGTGTATTGTATAGGTACATGCTGGTGTGTTTCTGTAATTGTTTCTTTCTTCATCAGCTGATCACGTTGCTGGCGAGAGCAAAATTTAAGAAAGAAGACGAAGAGAAGAAGATGCAGAAACTTAAGGAACTGGAGAAAAAATATAAAGCGGAGGCTGAAAAAGGTCACTTTGGAAGTAATGTTATTTTCTTAAGGCTACAACAACAATAAAAATAATAATAAGCAGTTGTAGTAGTAATATAATAATAATAATAATTGAGTTAAGCAGGGTTATATTAACCCAATGTCACTAATTTACTTATCTTCATCCTAAAATTTTTTTCTAAAAGTCCCAACAGTCGCCAAGAAAGATGGCGATGACGACAAAAGCAAAGACAACAAAACCAACGACAACAACAACAATAACAACAATAATGACGTTTATGAAAGCTTAAAACCAAATGATAAAAAACTAAAACGTGTGAATTTCAAGTCAAGCGACACTAACATCGAACACAGCAACAACAACAACAATAACAACAACAACGTTGATGACGAAAATCCGCCAAATGATCGCCATATATTTGCCAAAATATTTCAAGAGAAACAACAATCGATAAAATATCCGTCGGACGACGAATATTCACTCGATAGGCACGTCACCGAATCCAAATTAGAATCGCTACTTAACCGACAACTTTACCAGGACGATAATGCTGGATTCAACATTAACGATATTCTATACCAACGGGGAAAAGATAGAATGGAGAAGTATAAAGAAAAGAAATTGAAAGTACTAAGGATGAAATATTTTGTAAATCTGGCTGAAAGTAATGAGAGAAAAAGAACAAATGCAAGTCGCAAAAACTCGTCCTCAAGCCACTATTCTCGCCACGGTGGTGGCGATGGAGGCGACAAAAATTCGGTTTTAGATGTCGCCAGTAGTAGTACGAGTGAGTGCATCAACTTAGGAAGAAGATTCGTAGAGAAAGGTGGTGGCGATGATATCAGCCGCCGTGAGCGTTTGGTGGCTCACGATGAATACAATTTGATATCGCTCTAGTTCAATTAATTAATTGATTAATTAATTTATTATCTAGCTAATTTATTATCAAATTTTTTAATTAATTTGTTTATTTTATTGGTTAAAAAATTGAAAATTCGTTTAAACGTCCTTAATCATTTCAAGTGACAACAATTAATCAAATAATAATGTTAATAAATTATGTTTTATTTTTCATTGTCTTTTCGATTCACCTCAAAAAATGATCTAAATAACAACAACAACAATAATAATAATAAAATAATAATAATAATATTGATGAAGATACAGGTTCGACGCTGACTGGCTAGTAGTAGCCAAGCAATGCCAAGCAGTCCACGTATTTGTACCAACTCTGTCGTGTTTATAAGTGGAACATTATTTGTTAGAGATCATGAAAAAAAGGTAGTATTGCGAATCCAAATTACTACTGCCTTTTTTACTTATTAGTCTACCGCCATTACTTACTTTAAATCATTTGGGTGGCCCGGCCGGCCCGCGATTAACAGCGACGGGGGTAGAGGGATTGAAAGGAAAGCCATAGTCAGGACTTCCTCGGAAGTCTGGTGGGTTGCCCATCATCCCTTTTGCCATGGCAATTAACTGGATGAGGAATTTGAATTTTTCAAAATATTTTTTCATTTTTGATTGAATTAAAAAAGTGTTATGTGTATGTTAATGTGTATCTGTTTATGTGTCTACGCATATACCTAAATGTGAACATACGACTGTGTGTATTACGACGAGTGTGTGTGTGTTTTTATGTATAAATGTGCGAGTGCGTGTGTATGAATGTATGCGTGTGTGTGCGTATGTATGTGTGGTGTGTGTGTGTGTGTGCGTATGTATGTATGTGGGTGTGTGTGCATTGTTTGAAAAAATTGGAGACGAACCTGGTCCACTGGAAAACACTGAATTGGAAAGATCACTAGAATGGAGATAAGGACAATCAACCTCAATGATAATCTTGTCATTTCTATACAATATCTATCTGGTTAATTGGTTAAAAAATTATTTTAATTAATTAAAAAAATTATTTTAATTAATTAATTAATCAATTCATCTTTTTAATTTTAAAAATGTTTTGAATGAATGAGAACCGCGTCCAATTTGTTTTAAAGAATGTAAAAATTGAAGGACAAATTTTGCAGATACCTTCAGCAGCGCAGATTTGAGATGTATTTTATTTTGCAACATTGATGGCTTTATATTTACATATGGTAAGTATATTTCAAAAAAATTTAACTTGTGTGTGTGTGTGTGTGTGTGTGATATGTTTATATGAATGTGTGTAAACGTGTGTGTAATTATTTGTTTGTGTGTGTTTTTACATGTGATTGTACTGTACATGTACACATGTATGTGTGCCAAACGTGTGTAGGATGTGTGTGTGTATGCATGTGTGTGTGCGTGTCAGGGGTGTGTTGTTTAATTACACTCGATCAATACAAAAATAAGAATATTAATGGATGTTTATGCATTGTGGTAAAATTTATTTATAAGTTTGATGTTTTAATCATTATTTTATGACTAATAAAAACTCATCTAAGTCTATTTTTGATCTCATCAATCGTTATTGTATTAATCTGCTTTTATCGATGTGCGAAGTAGAATATATAAGTATATATGAGGAACATACATAACATATATAAGCTGTTATAAAGCATATATAAAACATATATATTTAAGCACATATATTTAAATGAATTCTGAACTAAATTAGGTTGTGATCACTTCAGGTCACTCATCCAAGCATCAGCCGCGATCGTGCGTTCTTAACTTAAGAGAAGCAGTTCGGCACGTCTCGTTCGTTAGGCTCCCATGAAAAAAAGTTCGACAGGTAAAATTAAGGATAAAAAAAGTGACAATTAAGCACCTCTTTAAGTTTTAAAGTTTAAATTCACTTTTAAGCAAAATATTCCCGACATTTGAAAAAAGTTCTTGCCATGTATAAAATTGTATGTATAAACTATAAATATATATATCCTTTGGGATTATATCGTCAGTTTGATTTAGATTAGGCTCCATATTTATCGTATTTTTTGTTCAATATATTTTTGGAATAAGTGGTGACTCTTATTTACTGGTTGTTATGTTATGACTGTTGAGTTAAGTGTTGTTATATGACATGATATGTTGATGGTAAAGAAGAAGATTAAGATTAGAAGAGGGCATTTTAAAAAAAGGATTAACACTTGATTCTTAATGTGTTAATCAATTCAATATATATGTAACAAATTAAAAAATAATTACAATTACTAAATGAAATAAAAAACATGAAGCTTGAAGTTAGTTAGGCTATTATTAGAGGTTGTTAGATTAGTAGGCTGTATTACTTTCTACTCAGCATCTGTATCATCATTCAAACTGGGTTGTGGAAGTAGCAAAATTGGATGCATTGTGACCAGTGGTGTTCACCAAGTCAGACCGTATCCGGCATACACCGACATCTCAAGAGCAGGTGACAATATGAATAACTTATCTGTTAGTCCCACAGTAAAAAGTGACATGCTATCAGCAAACAATACCAAAATAACTGGCTCGAGTACTGGCAACCCGAGAAATAAAGTAGCTCTAAAACCAGGGAGGTTGTACTTACTATTATTTATTAGTTTTTATAAAATTTTCAGACACAATGGAAAGGATAGGATGGGATCTTCCTTCTGCATTTGAACACATTCTAACTCAACAGCACTACCACCAGGCATCTTAATCATTAAGCTATCACACCACTCGAATATAATTAAATACAATAAGCACAGTTACATCATGTTCTATCTCTTAATCTTGTGGAATTAAACTTTGTTAACCAGAAAAACATGATAACACATTTTCTGCCCTACTAAGGTCCATGATTGATTGGATGAGATGGCACCGGAATAATCCAGATCCATCTGGTAGGGGTGGCAGACTTGGAAACATTTCAATGGAGGAGTTGATGGATCATAATAAAGAAGATGACGTCTGGATGGCTCTTAATGGTCGGTGCTGTGTGGTTGCCATGTTTAACTTTACTACCTGATACGATTTTCATCCCCAGTGTCGTCATCATTACCATCATACTTAATATCATTTTAGATTGTCATCTTTTGCTTCAGAAATGCCATATTTGTGTATTTTTATAGTGATTTATTGCTATATATTATATATTAATTTGTATATATATATGTTTCATTACCAGAATATTATTATAATTATATTATGCCTAATTATAATTTGTTACATTATGATAATGCTGGATGGCAGGCAGGGTGTACAATGTGACGCCGTACATGGAGTACCATCCGGGGGGCGTTGAGGAACTGATGAAGGGAGCTGGTACCGATGCCACTGATCTCTTTAATCAGGTAATGAGATGATGATGATGAGAATGAGGGTGATGTGGTGGTGGTGGTTATGGTAGTGATGATGAAAAAAGTGATGATGATTATGACGGTGATGGTAGTAATGATGTTGAAGTAAGTGATGATATTAACGATGGAGATGATAGGAGAGACGATGATGGTTATGTTGGTGACGTGATGATGTATTGATATTGTTTGTCGCCAGGTGCACAAATGGGTGAACTATGAAACAATGTTGAAGAGATGTTGTGTGGGTTTTTTGACTTCTACATCAACGACTTCAGCAGCTGCAAACCCACACAGGTCTTCATCCAATCCGACTGGTGAAATTAAAATTGCCTCAACCAATTTTTCAAGTTCATCTCTTTATAGTCCCTCGCAGTCTGCTGAGAGTTCACTAGGCTCTAAACAAAATCTCATTCAAAACACCTCCCAAAAAAAAGAATTAAACAAATTCCCTGCTACAACTTCAGTAAATGATGACAAAGATTCTAATTTCAATGCAATGGCAACATCTGAAACAACTTCAGAACATAGAAACTCAATTGTAGATCTCAACCCGACAGCCAAATCTTCAAATATTACAGAAAATCAAACTTCTAGATCTCAAAGAGCGGCAGCAGCAGTAGCAGTAGCTAACTCCAGCAACAGCAGCAGCAACAGCAGCTCAACTAAAGTAGCACTCCAAATTCTACCAAACATAATTCTTACCTACAACAACAATGATGATGTTGCGATTGATGTTGTTGACAACAGCAACAAAACAACAACAGGTTTTTTCTCTCTTAATTATTTCATTGTTTAGTAGATTACACTTAATTGTAAAAAAAATGTTAATTATAGTCAGTCCATCAAGCAGTGCTATTATTTCAAAGGGTGGAAGTTTAACAAAGTTCAAAAAACCAAGGTTTGATGATGAGGATGATGATAATGGTGATGATGATGACGATGGTGATAATGGTGATGATGATGATGATGGTGATAACTACAATGATCACGTCTCAAGGTACAGTTGGTGTCAAAAGAGTGATACAGTTATAATATCTGTGACCACGCATAACGCCAGGATTGTAAAATCTCATCACATCATCATCGATAAGAATGGTTTAAACGTTATCATGCATATCATCATCAATGATTATGTCTTCATCATCGATATCAGTTAGCTAAATGAACGAATGAATGAATGAACGAATGAACGAACGAATGAACGAACGAATGAATGAACGAACGAACGAACGAATGGGTACGTACTTAGTGTGTATATACTAATATACACATGTATGTTCTGTTCATGCTTAGTTTTTAAGTTCTGCACATCTTTTTGGTTTGTATGTTTGCGTGAACAGAACACGAACGAAAGCGAGTTTAGCGCGTATGCAAACTGGTCTGAAACATGTAAGGAGAGTCATGTTTGACTGGCTGGGACCATCTGGTTGATGTGACTTTCTTAATTACATCTTAATTACTTTTAAATTACCCCAGCACTGACGACAGACGCTAACGTTCGCATCGAGAAATTTATGCTTCTTTCAAATGTATTAAGTGTGTGTGTGTGCTGCTGCTGCTTGTACGTCGTCTTATTAACACACGTGCGTATGTTTCAATGTATGTTTGTTGTTGTACGTGTGTATCTATTCGTGCTTCGTGTACAACTGAGTGCTGGATGTTTTTACTCTTAGTCTTTTACTCTCACGATTTAGGATGGTATGTGTTACTCTCAGTTGCTGCCTATATACCTTATGCATTGAGAAACTTCGCCCAACCCACGCTAAACTTTCTTTTCATAAATGTTGAGTTCAATAAGGAGTGATCATTGTTTAAATTATCTCCAGCCAGTGGGCATCGTACTAGTTCCACCTGCTTGCCTTGAAATCAGTTATAAATAAGTGATTATATGACAAAACAATTGACAAATTCTAACATTTGAATGTTCTTCTTCATTGCATCTACACAGACTTGTTTTCTCTCCTTAACCCATGTGAGACTCTCCTATTTCCCGGCATTTAGTAGTTGAAATAACGCTTGTTTGAACGATATATTTTAAAAGATAATTTTGAAAACTACACAGCTAACCAGCGAGTAGTTAGGAAGTGGTTTACAACTAACTACTCTCGTTAAAAGTAGTTAGGAAATTGTTACAATTTTTTTTTACCGGTAGTTAACTACTTGTTTGTGAGCTGTTAGTAAAAACATCACTGAATAATTGTATGATCGAGAGTGCGTGCATGCATGCATGTATGAATGAATGAATGACTGGCTGTTGAATGTGTGAATGAATGTGTGAATGAATGCGTGAGTGAATGAGTTGATAAATGATTTTCGATTGATTGATTTTCGGCTATTTCATTTCTTTCACATTGTTAAATTATACTTTGCAGATTTGGAGGATGACATTTCTTCAGATTATAATGGTCGGTAAGAAATTGAAATTTAAGAAAATTTAACTTCTAATTCAATAAAATTAAACGACCAATTAAACGTTAATATGGTACTTGACTTTAGCAATAACATTAATAATTATTTATATATTAATAATTTTATTTATTATTGTATTATAATTATTAATAGTTATAATAAAACTGCAGTCATACTGTCACCAACGTCTGTCGTTGACGATGTTGATGTCATTTTCAAAAAAGTGAATGTAGGCAGGTGTTGGTCTGTTCTCGGCACGAGCAATGATGGTGACGCCTGGTGGGGTCCTTTCAATGTTGCCGGTTCGTTTTCCCTTTGTCAAAAACTACTTTTATTCATAATTTTGGTTATAATTGTCTATTCTTTCCTTTTTTTAATCATATGTTTTAATTATTTATAATACGATTATTTATTTTCTTTTATTATTTCAGATTTGAGATACAGAAAATGTAAAATTGTTGGTAAAATTCAGTTGACCCACGACACAAACATGTTTACTATAGAGTTGCCCAGAGACACTAGATTCCTTGTCCCTATTGGCTGCCATGCTTTCATCCAATTGGTTGTTGATGGTAATGGTTTTTTTATGGTTGTTATTACTGTTATTGCTGTTATTATTATTGTTATTAGTGCTAATAGAATGGTTTTTCCATGCTTTCGTTCAGTTGTCTGTCTCTAGATGGTAGATGATGTTAAAATTGATTCTTTGACATTTTTGCAGGTTTTGAGATCAGCAAACCTTACACTATCGTCCCGACTGAATTGTTCATGTGGCATGCTGATGATGACTGCAACAACAACAACAACAATAATAATAATAATAATAGTAGTAATAATAATAATAATAATAATAATAATAATAATAATAATAATAATGCAATAATAGATAATTATGATAATGGCTATAGAGGTACTGATCAGAGTAGTACCAGCAACTCAAATGATGATGATAACACTAACAGACCAAGTCTCAGACGTCAACAACAACAACAACAACAACAACAACATCAACAAATCAATGCAATCCTCAACAAAAATAATAAACTTTGTTTTATTATAAAAATTTACCAGGATGGTATATTCACGCCAGCACTGAATAAGTTGTCAATAGGTAAATATAAATTATAATTATTAATTAAATCAATTAAATCAACTATTACCACTATTATTACTATTCGACATTATGCTTCAACATTTAAACTTTTAAAAACACCAAATTCAGATGATGAAATTGAAGTTAGCTGCACGTACACCGGCCTAAATTTTGAACTGACCTATTTACAAAAGTTGGCAACGAAGTACGATCAGGTCATCCTGCTGGCCGCTGGTACCGGACTGACCCCAATGATCGGGGTTGTTAGGCATTACCATCGATTAGTGGTTAGGTTGGTGTGCATTTTGCTTTTTAAATTTTTACCAGTTTTGAAGTTTTGCTGTTGATGTAAGAATGTTTAATGTTGTTTAATCTTAATTTTATGAAATGTTCGAATTTAAATGCAGGAATACTACAATGCATCTGCTATCCTTCAACAAAACTGAACGTGATATAATCCTCAGAGATGAATTGGGGTCCTTTGCTAGGAAAAATAAATGGTTGGTTGGCTGGTTGGTTGAATTGGTTGGTTGATTGGCTGGCTAGTTTGTTGGTTGGATTGGTTGGTTGGCTGGCTAGTTGGTTGATTGGTTAGGTTGGTTGACTGGTTGGATAGTTTTAGGTCGAATGGTTGGTTGGTCATTATCTTATTGATTTTCAGTGTTTTTTTATTTATATATGGATGTGTTTTTAACATAACATAACAGTTCGAATAAAGAGCGCGAACTAAAGTTCCTATGCCCCCAACAAAATCATAACCAAAATATAACCAACTCTAAATAACAGAAAATAATATGATCGAAATAAGACAACTGGTCTGAAATAAACCACAATAGTATTAACCAAACTGAAAGAAATAAAGAACGAGAAAAAAATAGATATATATATATCAATCTACCTTATAGCTAAATTTACACGGCATATCCTTTAAAGCATTGTCAAGTTTCTTTTTAAAATCATCAACATTGCATGCATTCACCAGATCCTCTCCCGTTCCAAATGTCAACCACTCAATTACAAAAAGAAAACTTGCGCAAATTTCTCCTAAACTTTTGCGTTCAAGATGCTTTTTCAGCTTTCAAGATGAATTGTTTGGATAAAATTCTATGACGTATCATTTACAAAAGGAGTTTGAAATGAATAAACTTAAATTTTTTCCTCTAAAGGTTTACTGTCTCACACATCCTATCAAGTCCGAGTGATAATTGGAATGGACAGACGGGTAGAATTACCAAAGATATTATAATGTCGGCCATAAAAAAAGACAACTTAGTAGGTGGTGAACTCACAAACAATCAATGTTTGTTTTGTATATGTGGCTCAAAAGCGTTCTCTAACACAGCTGAAGGGTTGGTCTTGATTCACTAATTTCAAATTTTTAAATTTGTTCAAATATTCTTAAAATTTTCGTTAATTATTGATATAATTTATATATTTCAATCTAATATTTATTAATTATATTATTAATTTTTCGACATTCCTTTGACAGTCTTTTGAAAGAAGTTGGCATTACAGACGACCAAATGTACGTCTTTGCTGACTGATGCGACCAAAATATATCGCAATGCTTCCGTGGGCTTGTTGGAATTTGTTATAACGTTTTAACTTCATTGAAATCATGTCATATTTTAGTGAAATTATGAGAAATTTTGTTTAAATTGACATTTCAATTTCGACTCGTTTAATTTAAAATGAATCAATTTCGTTTAATTTGACTCAATTGTAAAAGAATATTTCTTAATAATATGTTTTAACCTGCGTAGTCTTGTTTTGATTCATTTTTTAAATTGAATATAATTATATCAGTTTGTTTTGAATGTAATATAAAGAAGTAACAACAGTTCATTGGTATGTTGTATTTCTCTTTTTTCAAATTTATCAATTCTTTTATTTATTTATTTATCTATATATACCAATAAAATTTAGGATATAAATTTGAAAAAAATAGATAAAAAATATCGTTTCAAGACATCATTCTTTTTTAAATGTCGTTCACAGGGCAAACAGATGAACCAATAAAATCTACAAACATGAACACGTACGAACGAATATAAACATACATACACACATATCTCTGTGTACAAATATATACACAAGTACACACACACGTACACACATACCTATATATATATACATGTATATATATATATATATATATATATATATATATATATATATATATATATATATAGCCTTATACTAATCATGATGACAAGTAGATGAAAAGGAATAGGAAAAATAATAACAATTGAAAAATATAAATGATAACATACGATGGTTTTAACGGCGTAACTATAAAATGCCACGAATAAATAACTTGGAAAACCTTCCGAAAGGTACAAAACAACGACGAATAATAAAAATAATAATAAAACAACGGCAACAACAACAACGAAATAACGTAACAGTTGACGTGAACTTTATCATTAAAATAACCAAAAGACAAAATTAAAAGAAAAGAAACATTTTATCTATATATATATGTCAGTCACACACATATATATATATATATATATATATATATATATATATGTATACACATATACCAAGTAGCCATAGTTATATATATATATATATATAGAAATATTTGTTGGTAATAGACCATAATTTTTACAATATTCTATAAATTCTACCGAATGTTTGGCGTTAATATGTTTGTAGTTCGTTTTTTCGATTTTTCTCACTAAAGTATATATATATATCTTTCTCTTATATATATATGTGCGTATAAAACAAATACACACTCGTTTGTTCCTCCACACTCATTCATCCTCTCAGCCCATTCAACTTGCACGTAAAAACACCTCATTTAATATTACATTATGTCATATCTGATATCATATTATAATACAATTTTTCATCATTAATAATAAATAATGATAATATAATATAAGAGTCGCATGTAGCATTTATTATTATAATTATTATTATGATCATTAAACTTCTGTTAAGTATTTGTAGAACTTCAAAATGTAGATGTATATATGCAGAATGAAGTGTAATTGTTATTATTATTATTATTTATTATTCATCATCATCATTATTATTATTAATATATAGAGCAGTGATTGTTGAACAATTATTGATATTATTTCAATCAGAGATAAAACTCATATGTAGTATGTTGTAGTAGTAGCAGCAGCAGCAGCAGCAGCAGCAGCAGTAGTAGTAGTAGCTGTTGCAGAATCAGTAGTAGTAGCAGCAGTAGTATAGTAATAGTAGTAGTAGTAGTAGTAGTAGTAGTAGTAGCCAGCAGCAGTAATAGGTAGTAGTAGTAAATATTAGTTAACTACTTTTAGCTTTTTTAAAGCCGGCGAAGGTTGTACTTTTAATAGAAAAGTGTGTGTGTAGTATTTTCTGTAGTAGTAGAGTAGTAGTAGAATTAATAACATTAACAGTAAGAGTGTCAAATTTTTATGGCAGTGACAATTAGAAGTAATAGTAGTGCATCTAGTGGCTGGCAGTAGTAACACAACAGTTGTAGTAGTGGCGACAGCAGCAGCAGCAGCAGTAGTTGTAGTAATGGTCAAAGTAGATTTACTCATTGTGGTAGTAGTGAATAACAATAATGCTGCTCAGAAGTAGTGGCAGTAGCAATGAAATATAATAAAAACGTTCAGCCAGTCAGTAAAGCTTCCTCTTGTCGGAGCTGTGTGGTACATGTTCGACCAGTTTGAGAAGTGCGCTGGTGCATGCTTCACCCTCTGAATTCGTGACCATGCATGTGTATCTACCTGCATCTGCTTCTTTTACTCCTACTATCTGTGTGTGTGTGTGTACGTATTTGTGTGTGAGTGTGTGCACGTATTTGGGTGTATGTGTGTACGTGTTTGTGTGTGATTGTATGTACGAGCATTCAAACATCAGCAAAGGAAAAATGCACTAGCAAAAGAGAAACACATCAGCAATATACCTCTAACCGGGCAAGACCATCGTCAAAAAATACTGTCACGTATCTGTCAAACTCGTCTATTATTAATTTGCCCTGTGGGTCTAACCATTGGATCTGAATTTCGTTTGGTGAAAATAATCATGATGATGTGGTGATGATGTCATTGTGATGACGTTGTTATGTTGTGATGATTATGTTGTTGTTACTTACAATGTTGGTGTATTCACATTAAGATCTAGTATTTCAGATAAAGATGATGTCATGAGATGATGGTGATGTTATCAAGTCAAAATGGGAGTAAAATTCATAAAAGGTTATAAATAAGAGATTATAAATAGAAGATTATAAATAGAAGATTTTTATTATAGACAAAGATTGTAAATAAGATCTACCTGAGGTCTCGGTAGCCCGCCAACACGGCAATAAAAAATCACACGTTCTCCTAATGTGGTTGTTACACTTCTTAGGTGGAGATTTATCGTCGGTGGTGACTGAAAAATGAAATTTAATAACTCTTGCATATTTTAAAAATGTTATAACAACTATTTATTTATTTATATTTAAATTTTCTACAAGTATTGCAAATACTAACAGTCATGACAATGATAATGGCAGCCCTGTGCTGATTTTTATTATATAAATAATGGCTGCCTTTTCTCTTTTTCACTCCTTTTGTTGATGACTTCAAATATTTTATTTATTTTTCAGTAATTTTTCCAAATTAGTTAGCAATCAGTGAGGAGGACCAAGGTTGGATCTTTATTTATTTGTGCTTGTAGGCAATGACGAGTAATTTAATTTAAAATACAGCTAACTTCTTAAAAACATTTTTTTTTACTAGAACTGATTCATTAATTCATTTCTGATAGATTTGATTTGATTGATTCAAAAGATGCAAGATGAGTTGAGAGCAATTTTGTTTTACTTGTTTCAATTAACACGTTACGTTATCCTTAGGCCAGACAAGAATGTTACCTTTAATTGTTTAGAGGTAGGAAAGTTAAATAAACTCTAACTAACTCTTCTATGGCCTCCTGATAATCTTCTATTATAAGAAAGATAAGAAGCCTAACTGACAAACATGACGCCGACTCATTGGTTAAACTATAGATAGGAACAGTAATTAATAAAAATTTTTACTAGATTTAAAAATTAACTAAGTAAATAAATTTTAAAAATTGATCGATTAAAATAAAATAAATAGCATCCGAGCCGAGCCGAGCCATAGAATTAATTAATAGAAATTAACTTCAAAATAACAACAATTCCTTTAATGTTGGCTACCAAAAACTAAAAAAGTTAAAAAATCTCTATGATAGAATCATCATGGAGTTTTAGACTGGGATGGCTCTTCTATTGATACGATCTATCATGTTAGCCCAAATGTACACTTTCCTGGAAGCAAAAGTAGTATTAACGTTACACATTTATTATATTTTATGATAAAAACACAGAAAATGCTTATTTTATAACTCAATAAATCACAACTTTTTCTATCAAAAACTGCTATAAACAGCGACAATTTTAAAATTATTCAAAAAACTTGAGATTATATTGTCGAGATTAATTTCGTAGAATTCATTCAAGTAAAAATAGATATGTCTGGAGTAGAGGTGAGTGGGAATTGAAATTTGTTCCCAATTCCCTCCCATTTTTTGTTCTTATTCTCAATTCTCTCCAGAATTCCCATTACAATTGTGTTATCTTCATGTTTGCTTATTTATTGGTGCTATTTATTTGAGAAATTTTATTTCAAATAATAAGGCATTTTTTACTCAAAATAATTTTTATTATTAAACTCTATCTAAACAATAATTTGGAAATTATTACCATCGAAAGAATGGATGAAAGGTTATAATTAGTAGTAATTGTTAGAAAATAGCGCCGTATGTAGGATGTTGCTGGCTGAACTGAAACATTAATTTATATAGAACTCTAGCTGCTAAGAATCATATCGGTAGAAATTACATAAAATTATCAAAATGATTAAATAATAATAATAATAATATTAATAATAAATTATAACAACGAATGATAAACCACTTATTACGTTTCACTTTCACTTATTACGATCGACAGCAATTCCCTCGTTACAGTTTTTCAGAGGCATCAAACACTCACTGCATGCATTGTAAATACACGTAAAACAACGCACCACACACATTGCCTTGCATGTGGTAGGCGGGGATCTCCGTGCAGTCGAATCCAGTCACTGCAGTAGTAGAGCCAGGCACTTTACCGTTACGCCATCGCGCCGTATACCAATAATTTTTTTATGCGATAAACTAATAAATAGTAAATAAATAAATATTAAATTGATAAACATTTACTAAGAATTAAGAAAATAAATAATAAAAAGAATAAATGTATAATAAAAATATTAATAAAACTTCACAAGTTTTTCAAGTTTAAATCACATCGCAGAAACATTGAAAAAAAGCCTAAAATATATGCCATTCAAATGCATGGCAATGTATGTGTGCGCTGTGCGTATATGCACGTATGTATGTGTTTGTGTGTACGTTTGTGTGTGTGTGTGTGAATGTGTGGAGTGTGTGTGTGTGTTTACACGAGTACCCGAATAAATTACAAATAGTAAGTGATCAGCTACAACAAAGATTTATGTATAAATATACATATACATCTATATTCATCTCATATACATACACAAATATTATTAATTCTCCATATAATGCGTTCGATAGTCAGTCAAGTCTCATACAATGAAGATCATACATATTCATACATATAACTGAAATCTCTCTCTCTCTCTCTCTCTCTATATATATATATATATATATATATATATATACACACATATACACGTAACTATAATAAGGTATATTTTGGTGGTATTTACGGTATACCATATGATATATATATATGTATATATATATATATAAATATATATATACATATGGATGTAAACCTAACTAACATAATTAAACAGAAAATTATGAGGCATGAACTGTTGTTTTGTTCGTATGCTTATACCCCTCCTCAAATTAAAAGAATAATTAAAAGTATAAGTCATGTGAAATAATAATAATTAATTAATTAATTAATTAACTAGATAGAAATAAACTACATAAAATTAACAGCAAATAAATAAAATTACATAAATGTGATTCTAGAAGTACGTACGTGGAGTCAGACAAACGAATACATATGAAAGAGTTAGTGAGTTAAGATGCATGTATGTGTGTATATCTGTATAACTGTATTTACACGGTGTATTTTGCGTGGTATTTCTGTATGAAACCATCATCAATATTTTATTTATGAAAAAAAAACCCATCTAGGCGTGTGGGCTCTAAACTGCACGTATAAATATTATTATTATTTATTATCCTTAAAGGTTAAACTTATTTAACTTAACATTATTACTATTAGTAATATTATTTATTTATTGTTGTTATTATTATTGGCAATTTATTATTATTTATTTATTATTGTAAATAATTTTTTCACGGTTCAAAGACAGAATCAGAAAACTGTTTCCCGTCAGGAATACGGTGAAATCATGTCAATCGTATTTTCAATATATATATATATATATATATATATATATATATATATATATATATATATATATATATATATATATATATATATATATATATATATATG
>NW_008703617.1:1826163-1833868 GCF_000326865.2 Helobdella robusta | reverse complement strand
ATATATATATATATATATATATATATATACACACACACATATATATATATATATATATATATATATATATATATATATATATATATATATATATATATATATATATATATATATATATATATGTGTGTGTGTGTGTGTGTGAAAAATTTCTATTCTAAATTGTAATGAATGAATGACTGAATGAATGAATGAATAAATGAACGAACGAACGATTGAATGATTGAACAAACGAACAGACGAATGAATGAATGAATACAAAATAACACCAAAAATTGAAATTATGCGAAAAATAGGCATCATACATAATACAAAAAAGCATCTTATCATCATTATTATTATTATTCTTAATGTCATTATCATTACCAGCATCAATATAATTGCTATTTATAGAATTCATCATTAATCGTCATCGTTATCGTCTTTATTATACATCATCGTTATTAGTTTAGTCATTAATTCATTCATTAATTCATTCATTAATTCATTCAGTTATTCACTCATTAATTCATTCACTTATCCATTCATTAATTCATTCATTCATTCATTCATTCATTCATTCATTCATTCATTCATTCATTCATTCATTCATTCATCCATTCATTCATTCATTCATTCATTCATTCATTCATTCATTCATTCATTCATTCATTCATTCATTCATTCATTCATTCATTCATTCATTCATTCAGTTATCTATTTATTTATTTTAAGAGCGGATGCGTCGACAAGTTTGAGGAGTGCAGTCGTACTCGCGATGCCGACCGTGTTAACGGCAGTGCACGTGTACTCGCCTTCGTCCTTGGCCGTCACGTTTGACACCTTTTGATTGGTCAGTTGGTTGGTTGGTTGGGTGATTGGTTGGTTGGTTGGGTAATTGGTTGGTTGGTTGGGTGATTGGTTAGTTGGTTGGTTGGGTGATTGGTCAGTTGGTTGGTTGGGTGATTGGTCAGTTGGTTGGTTGGTCAGTTGGTTGGTTGGTTGGGCAGTTGGTTGGGTAATTGGTCAGTTGGTTGGGTGATTGGTTAGTTGGTTGGTTGGTCAGTCAGTTGGTTGGGTGATTGGTCATTTGGTTGGTCGGTCAGTTGGTTGGTTGGGTGATTGGTCGGTCATTTGGTTGATAGAAGGATTGGTTGGATGGTGGTTGGTTGAGTGATTAATTGAGGTTAAACTTTGCATAGAAATTAATAGAGATGTACCGAATTTGACCGAAAGCCTGATAGCCGTATAAATGATCCACTATTAAGCCGTAGCCAAAGGCTATATACCTAAAATATACTACTTTGAATTTATGAAAATAATTATGACGATAAAATTGATCTAAATAATATAAAATATACTACTTTGAATTTTATATTATATACCTAGAATATACTACTTTGAATTTTATATTATATACCTAGAATATACTACTTTGAATTTTATATTATATACCTAGAATATACTACTTTGAATTTTTTTTCACTTTTTAGATTGTAAAAAGAAGCAATAGGTTTAAACATATTTTGGAATGATCGGCCTTTAAAAACGTCTGAATAACTCAAAACCAAAGCAAGCCGAATATCAATTTCGGTGCATCCCTAGTGATTAAGATAATAATACTCTTGTAAATAGTGAATTAAATAAAAATAAAAATAATAAAATCAATGAAAATAATTATGACGATAAAATTGATCTAAATAATATTTCAAATTAAAACCGGACCTCCAACCGCGCCAGTCCATCGTCGAAGAACGTGATGACGTATCTGTTAGTCCTGTTTTTCAGACGATCGTGCCCGGGGCCTGACCACGTGACCTGGTGATGACGATGATGATGATTCAGGTGACGACGATGATGATGATTGCAATGATTATTATGATTGTGATGATGACGACGACGATGATGATGATGATGATTGTGATGAGGATGATGTTCGTTATGATGATGATGATGTTTGTGATGATGATGATGATTGCAATGGCGATGATGATTGTGATGATGACAATGATGTTTGTGATGATGATTGTGATGATGACGATGTAAATGATGATGATACCTTGGGTCTAGGAAATCCACCGATACGACAAATAAAGATAACACTCTCCCCTTTAGCAGTTTTTACATTTCTCAACGGCTGGGTTACTGTGGGCGGAGTCTGAATGAATGTCAAGGTCGTTCGTCAAAGACGTTTTTTCAAGGACGCTTAAATCATCAACATCAACATCACCACCATAAGGTCATCGTCATAATTGTCATCATCGTCATCACTACCGTCGGCATTATAATGCAATATTAGAATTATAGAATTATCGTTGACTGGCATACTTCAACTTTCTGTTTTCATACATTTCTTTACCGTAAAAAATTTGATTTTAGCGCAAAAATTTTCATCAATCTCATTGAATAAACATACAAACATACACAAACAAACACACAGACGAATAAACACACAAACACAAGCAAAAACATACACACAGACACAAACAAACAGACACGAACTTGAAACAGCTCGTCAGGCAATGCTGGTTCTTGGTCCTTACTGTGCAAACGGCCACAACTGTTCACCAGTTCGTTCGTTCGTTCGTGCGTTCATTGTCAATATTATTTACATTTGCCAACTTATAATTAATAATAGTAGTAGTAATAATAATAATTATTATTATCTTATTATTCATGACTATAAATAAAATACAGACACAACACAACAGCAACAACAACAATAATAATAACCTCGTGTTTGCATATATGTTGTCGGATTTTGGCCTGTCCTAAAAATAATAATAATAATAACAATAACAATAATAAAAATAATAATAACAAATCACTACCTTGATCATGAACTCACTACTACCGGCTGCTCTGTCCGACGAATCATTTCTTCTCTGCTGCAGCAGCAGTTGTTGCTTCTGCAGCTGCTGTTGCTGCAGCTGCTGCTGTTGTAAGCAGGCCTGCGGGGTGATTTTTTGCGGTCCGACCATGCTTTGAGGTTGGGGTAACTGTTGGAGGACCTTGTCCGTACAAGACGGGGGTCTAGGGTCGCCTTTTTTACGTTTGTGGAGGTAGGTGTCGCCGTAGTAGTAGTCTGGGTCGTCGAAGTTGCAACTGTTGCTGCTGTAGTAATAACTACTGTAGTCGTTATTATCGTTGTTGTTGAGTTGTTTGTTTTTGTGGTGGTGTTGAAGTTGTTGTGTTGTTGCTGACGTTTGTGGAAGTTGTTGTTGCGGTTGTGTTGATGTTGTTGCTGATGGTGGTGGTGGAAATGTTGATGGCATTGATGTGCAAGATGATGAAAATAGCGTTAATGTCGTCGGTTTAATGGATGGTGATGTTGATGTCAACGATGTTGTTGTTGTTGATTGTTTGCTTGTTGGCGATGGTGAAGTTGTTGTTGTTGGGAAATGCATTAACGTTGTAGTTAATGTTGTTGTTGTTGTTGTTTGTTTTAATGGTGCTATTTCCGGCTGTAAACAGGCGAAATTATTATCTGCTTTCTTTGGTTCATTTTCAATGCGATTTATATGCAGCGCTTCATAAGTCTCTTCCTGGTGTTGTTGATGTTGTTGTTGAAGTTGTTGTTGTTTTTGTTGTCGTGTAACATCGTCATTAAACGACTGAATATTTGTTGTTTCTTGTGGAATTGTACATTTTAGTGACGTTGTTGTTGTTGTTGGAAAAATATTGTTAGCACTTGCTAAAGTTGTTGTTGTTGTTGAACATCCAGTTTTGTTGCTACTGCTTGCATTAACAATATTGTTGTTATTTGATGTAATTTTAATGTTGACTGTTGATGTTTTTGTTGATGTTGTTGATGCTGGTTGAGAGACAGTTTGAACAAATGCTGTAGCCGTTGCAGCCGCGTTCATAACTGCAGTCGAGATGTTGTCAAATATTTTAGGAGTTGCGTCAGATTTGTTGTTGGAAGTATTGTTGTTTGGACTGTTAGAGGCAGGTAGTGTCTTAGATTTGTTGTTGTTGTTGGTGGTGATGGTACTGTTGTTTTTGATTGTAGATGTTGCTATGGGTGTCAAAGACGTTGTTTGGTTTTGAGAGCTTGTTGTATTTGTTGACGATTTTATTGAAGTTAATGAAGTTATCAATGATTTTGTTGTTGTTGTTGTTGAAGATGTTGTTGTTGTTGTTGCAGCAGCAGTTCTACATTTGAGATCTTCTTGACTCTGCGATTTGAAATTGATGAAAGTGCATTTAAGTCCGCCTAGAAAAGTCTTTTTGATGTTCTTCGGTGATTCCGATTTGCATCTACTATCGTCGGCTTCAATCACTACGTTGCTGTTCCCGATGTTGTTGTTGTTGTTGTTGTTACTGCCGCCACTGCTGCTGCTGCTGTTGTTGTTGTTGTTGCTTGAATTGTTGATGAGAGATTGCAGCAGAGTGGTCTGGGCAGCAGATGAAGTTTCATCTTTACTCAGCTTAACCTGGACGAGGTAAGAAAGAGAGAGAGAGAGAGTAAGAAAAAAACCCAAACTAAAAAATTTCCAACTGGCGATAGGTTAAGATTATTTAGGAATTAAAGTTGGCAGTTATATAAACAAAAAGAAAAAATTTGCAATGACAAAAAATGCGTTGAAATGCGTTTGAATTTGTCAGAGTGTGCCTTGTTAGAATCGGAAACACTCACACATAAATAAAAATTTATACATTAACTCGATCAAATGAACATTGAGAAACATATACACGCAAAAATACAAACACGTATATTCAAGTTTATAAAAATAAAGAAATTAATTTAAAATAAATTAATTTCACACAAAAATTGGCTGAAAAAAATCTAATGGAAAAAAAATACTTTTAAAGTTTTAATGGCAGGATTTGAACTGGTTCTATGGTGTTTGTTAGGTTGTAACAGGTCGGTCGGCGATTTCGGTTGCGAGTGCGTTTTTCTGAGTATGTGATTTAAACCGGAAATAGTTGTTGACGCGTCGCCGGAAGTGGATGCATTTTCGGAAGAACCGTTCTTGCCGGAAGTGACATCATGTTTGTGTTTGTGTTTTTTACTGCGCTGTTGAGATTGTTGTTGTAAAGATATGGAAGACGATGATTGTTGTTGGTGCTGTTGTTGCTGCGGTTGTTGTTGTGGTGGTTGTGGTTGATGGCAGCTAGCATCAGATTCAACACTTGGGAACAAAAATTTAATTACAAAATTATCTCATATATTATTTTTGGTAATACTCAAGTATTAATTCAAATTGTCGCGCTAACTAATGATGTAACCAAAGATACGAGAAATGTTTGTTGAAATAATAATTTACTGTTCTTTGGTAGAATGATGATGATGTTGTTGTTGTTGCTTCTGTTCTTGGACTTTTTGATATTCAATCGGCGAAACCAGAGCTGATGATGATGTTGGTGATGATGATGGTGATGATAACGATGATGTTGGTGATGTTGATGATAGTGATGAAAATAATGAAAAAATACATCGGAGGTAATTTGGATTTAAAAAATGACGTCATTATCGCCCACTTTTCATTCTTCCTCATTAACATTCCTTGCGCTACATTAATTTGCCTTTCAACACCAACAATCATCATCATCATCATTATCATCATCGTCACCATCATCATTATCATCATCATCATCGTCACCATCATCATTATCATCATCGTCATCGTCGTCATCATTATCATCATCATCATCATCATCATGCCAGACCTTTCAGAAAGTCTCCCTGTATATCGAGAAGGTTCCTCAAAATAGTTATCCAATTATTGGTTAACTCGGTACTCGAGGAATGACAAACGAGTCTCAAGTCGGATCCCGGGCTTTTGTTGATCAGTGTGAATGTTATCGGATCTTCGGTACGGTTTTCTTCCATCGCCATTCGGTTTATCTACGAATGGATAGATTGATTTGTTGGATCGATCGATTGATTGGTCGATCGATTCATTGATTGACCAATTACGATTTATGAGAGCTTTTAAAAATAAATAACCAATTTAAAAACTCATAAACTAAACTCAATCAACCAGCCAACCAACCAGCCAACCAGCCAACCAGCCAGCCAACCAACCAACCAACCAACCAACCAACCAACCAACCAACCAACCAACCAACCAACCAACCAACCAACCAACCAACCAACCAACCAACCATGATACTATGCTTAAAAATGTAGCCAGGGTTAGATAGATTATTCCTCTTCTTCTCGATCTCATCACTGAATATGATGATCTGCTCGAAGAGAAACACGCGCCTTCGTCTAAATTGATTGCCTGATTTGTCTGTCATCTAGATGAATGAATGAATGAATGAATGGATGGATGGTGGATGGATGAATGAATGAGTGAATGAATGAATGAATGAATGAATGAGTGAATGAATGAATGAGTGAATGAATGAATGAGTGAATGAATGAATTAAAGTTGATATGAAACTACGAATATTATGGCGACAAAATAGAACATAAAAAATAAGAAAAAGTAATAGAAATATTTTTGTTACCAGGAGCGTTATTAAAACAAATAAATAATAATTGATCAACGATTCACCTTTGAACCAGTTTGACCTTTGTTCGTTTCCATAACCTGAAGGTCATCTTGCATTAGTAGCATGCCTTGCGCAGTTATTTTTCCCTGTTTCCCGTGATGATGATGATGATAATAATAATAATAATAACAATATTAATAATAATAACAATACATTTGAGTTAGTGATAGGCGAGGCTCTGTTTGCAGTCGAACATGGTCAGTGCGGAAGTTAGGTACGTGCAAGCGATGTGTTTTACCCAGTGAGCCACCAAAAAGGTTGCAATAATTAATTAAAATTGAAAGCAGACCTCAAAGCCCTGTAATCTGCCGACGTTCATCATATCATTGGCTGCCTTTGGAATAACCTTCATCACTTCCAGAGCCTTCTCAAGGTCACATGTGTCTTCTTTGGCTTTGGCACTATATTTCAGGATATCCTGATCGAATGAATGAATGAATGAATGAGTGAATGAGTGAGTGAGTGAGTGAGTGAGTGAGTGAGTGAGTGAGTGAGTGAGTGAGTGAGTGAGTGAGTGAGTGAGTGAGTGAGTAAATGAATGAATGAATAAATAAATAATTGACTGATCGGACTGACTAAATGAATGAATGAATGAACAAACAAGCAAAAAACAAAAGAAACAAATGAAAGACTTAATAAAAATGAATAAAAAAATAAATGAATAATAAATAAAAGAATGAAATGATAGATGGAATGAAAGAATGTTGAAAGATTTTTCAGACAACATGATTAATTACTTTTCACTTTCAAACAATTGGATGAATAAATAATAATAAAATAATAATAATAATAATAATAAAAATAACAATAAAACAGTATAAATATAAACAAAATAGAATACGTCACAGACCTTAAGCAGAAGTTGGTACTTCATAATTCTCTGCACAGGTTTGATAAGTAGGTCAGGCAGCTGAAGACGGTGACCTAATTTCTGACGTAATTCCTATTTTTGGACGAAGGAATGAATGAATGAGTGAATAAGTGAATGAATGAATGAACAAATGAATGAGCGAATGAATGAATTACAAAAATATGAGTAAATGAACGATGAACAAACTTATACAAATTAAAAAATCATGGAGTCGATATTTTGTAATATCTGACTCTATTTTAAAAGGAATGAGTGAATGAATGGATGAAACCCATAAATAAATGAATAAATAAACAAATGAATAAGAAAGTGAATTAATGAACGAACGAATGAATGAATGAAGTATTATAC
>NW_008703617.1:1808663-1821163 GCF_000326865.2 Helobdella robusta | reverse complement strand
AACGTCCGGATGTAGAGAAATATAAAACACGCATACAATTACTCCGTAAGCAAGTCAATTACGATCTGACATGTCAGTCGAATTTCATCTGATTGTATGTATGTGCAGTGTATGTATGTATGTATGTATGTATGTATGTATGTATGTTTGTATGTCTGTATGTTTGTATGTATGCATGTATGTATGTATGTATGCATGTATGTATGTATGTATGTATGTATGCATGTACGTGTATTAATGCGTGCGTGTATGGGTGGATGCATGGATGCATGCATGCAAATAAAGTGATCATGGAAAACATAGCACATGAAGACGAAAGGCAAAGTCGATAAGGACGACGACGACGACGAAGACAACGCTTAACAATCAATCTTTTTTATAACTGACATCACTGATGACGTCACTGATGACGTGGATGAACGATGGCCGCAGACGAGTAGAACGTAAACAAGGATGCTAATGAAAAGTCAATATTACACGTTTGTATGCTTATGTTTGTATGAGTGTGTATGTTTGTATGTATGTGTATGTTTGTGTGTGAGTTTGTATGTTTGAATGTGGGTGTATGTGTGTATGTTTGTATGTTTGATTGATTGTTTGTTTGTTTGTATAAATGCGTGTGTACGTGTGCGTACATGTATAAACGTGTTGCTGTTTTTTTCGTATATAATCGTAATAAGCATCATACCTTAATCGCGTTTTCCTCAACTTCAACATTGTTGATATCTGTGTTGTTGCTGTTGATGTTGTTGCTGTTGATGTTGACGTTGTTGTTAGCTTTCATCTGAGTGCATGGTTGTTTTTGACGATACAGTTTCGAAACGTTCGTTTGTATTTCTAATAACTGTTGATGTTGTTGTTGCTGCTGTTGTTGTTGTTGTTGCTGTTGTTGGTTTAAATCGCAGGAATCATCACTGACGTTATCGTACGATGAACAGGATAGCTGCTCCTGGAAAATTTTGATAACGAAGATGACTACGATGACGATAATGGAGAAATAGAAGGTGAAAAAAAATAATTATTTAACATTTATTGAAAATCAGGGCGGTTATAATTAAAGTTATCCTCACGTACATCAGCCATATTGAAAAAAAAACCGGCCGACAAATAATTTTAGAAAACAATTTTTTGTTTTTACTTCATCTATTATTGCTTTTATATTCTTTGATATTTCGGCCACCAACGTCATCATCATTAACATCATTATCATCATCGTCGTCGTCATCGTCACAATCATTCGACATGGTTTAATTAGATTTTTACATGACATCACAGAAGGGTAAATATAAGCCAAACCAGCCAACCGGCCAAGTTTATATTGCACGTGTGTGTGTAGTGTATGCGTGTGTAGTGTATGCGTGTGTATGTGTGTGTATGCGCGAGCGTGTGTGTGTGGGTATGACTGTGTGGTGCATTTTTACCTTTTTGTCTAATTAAATTATATAAATTTGAAGCTAAATCTGAAAAAATTAATTCTTCCGCACTTGATAAAAATAAAATAAAATAAATTTAAAAGAATGAGAAAAAATACGAAAAAAAAATTTCGTTGGACGGCACAGGTCAGTGCAAGAACGAGTTTGTTTACCTTTTTAAACCTCACGGATTGTTAAAACTTATGAATGTTATTATTCAGGATAAATAAATTATTTCTCTGTGCTATAACCGTAGTAAAAAATGGCGGGTAACCGAAGCGATAATAAATAAACATCGTAAACAACAACAACAAAGCAACCGTAATAACAAACAACAACAACAATAATTATAATAACCTCTTCCGGAAGATCTTCCTGCTGAGCTAATGGCGGACATCCTTCACCTTTTCCGCTCGTGACGTCATTGCAGCTTTTTAGTATCTTCGGTAATACGAAATATGAAAACATCGTGAGATGATTAAAAACGTCGTTGGGAATTCATCAACAGCATTACTAACAACAACAACAATCCCAGACAAAGCATTTTATTTCACTCACTCACTCACTCACTCACTCACTCACTCACTCACTAACACACACACACACACACTCACACACTCACTCACTCACTCACTCACACACACACACACTCACTCACTCACTCACTCACTCACTCACTCACTCACTCACACACACACACACACGCACGCATGCACTCACATACACAATATGTATGTACGTGACACATTAATATTTATTGCGTGCAATGGAATTACTTTGTCATTTCTATTTAACTGCGATGTTTTTGCCTATTGTTGTTTGAGCGCGTGTCTACTGTTGCTACCCCCACCACCAACCCTACTATTACTACTACTACTAGTACTACTACTACTACTACTACGTCTACTACTACTACTACAACCGCTACCGTTGTTACATTTATATTTGAATTTATTTATTCATTTATACGTTGGTGTAGTGTTATTTTAAACTTTTGTAATGTTTTATTAACACTCAACTGTCTTGATTTAGTAGAAGCATTGCTACATTATAATTGCTTCTATAATTGATCTTCTATTTATACTTTTTCGTTAGTCACGAAATCATCATCGTCGTCGTCATCATCGCCATCAAAGTAAACAAACTCATGACGTCATCATCATCGTCGTCATAACTGTTGCGATAACATCATCACCTCGACCCCATCTAAACCTCTTGCAATGAGGAGACTCCGGCAGATGAAAAAGAGGAAGTGGCCGCCATATTTGACATCGACGTCATTTCCGGTCGTTTGAAAAAAGAAATGTGCTTGTTGATACAGGGCGTGCTGTAGAATATTTGCTGCTTTTTTTTGTCATTATCATCGTTACCCATCCGCTCGACTATTATATCTTTGCTCTTAATATTAGTATTGTTTATATTGCTATTATCGTTGTTGTTGTTGTTGATGGTTTTGTTGTTGTTTTTGTTATTGAAGCAATGCTCGCTACAACTGTTGCTGTGAATTTGTTTCTTATGTTTAGCATGACGAGTTAGTCTGTAGGGGCATGTTATGTTATCACTGATTGTTGTTGCAGTTCTGGTTACTGGTTTGTTATTTGTTGCTGCTGTTAATGTTTTGTTGTTGTTGTTGGAATTTTTTATGAGTGGGGTTGTGGAAAAATTTTTGGAAAAATCATTGCTAGTGTTGTTACTACTGCTGTCGGTGTTATTGTTGGTGTCGTCGGTGATATTGTAGCCGTTGTCAATGTTGTCTAGGTTGTTGTTGTTTATGTTGATGTTGTTGTTTACGTTAATGTTGTCGTTGTTGTTGTTGTTGATGTTATTAGTGTTATTCTCATTTCTCCTGTCCGTGAAACAGACGAGAAATTTAAAAAAATTTCTTTTTTTCTTCATCATTGCCAATTAGCTTTAAGCTTATATGTTGTACAGTACTTATATGCCTTTGTTTACGTTAATACTGCTGCTGTTCATGTTGATATTGTTGTTATTGTTGTTGATATTGTTGTTATTGATGTTAATGTTATCAAGTAGATATACAATACTATAAGTTGTGTCAGTACTTTTTTCGTAACAAATCCTATACAACCAACATTTATACAGCGCAAAACACCGATCGTAGATAATAAAAACCGAACTGTATGATAATAATTTTTCAAAATAACATAGATATAATAATGAAACAACATCGAATTTGCTCCGTTCGTTCCTATTGCCATTGCAAATATTCAGAAATTGTTATTTATTATCTGGTTATATATATATATATATATATATATATATATATATATATATATATTACAGGGTTATATATTATATATATTCAGCATAGTTCCAACTAAATTTCACTAATAAACAAACCTAAACAGAATTAATAGGACAAATTATTATTATTTATTATTATCATTATCTATTTATTAATATTTATTTATTATTATTATTATTAATAATAATTATTATGCCAAAAATAAAAATAAGGAATAAATGTATTGATGCCAATATTCCATGGAATCATTTCAACGGAGTTCGAAACGAGTATTATATATATATACATATATATTTATATAATATATATATATGTATCGTATAAATAAACTTGAATATGTATGTTTAATATGTATGTGTGCATATGCATGGGTATACGTATGTACGTAGAATCATATATTTACATATATTGGAAGTATAAACACATAAATAAACGCAAACACACACATACATACGCACACATATACATACATATATACATGCATACTCACACATACACATTGTGTTTGATTGTTACAGTTTTTCTAGTGAGGACGTGTTTAATCTTATTTTTAATTTTGTTTTATTTTATTTTTTGATGGCGCTTTTGGATTTTAACTAACTAGCGTTAAATAAATCTTCTGATAATAATAATAATAATAATAATAATAATACACACACACACATACATACACACACATATATGGAAGTATAAATATATAAATAAACACATGCACACACACACATACATACACACACATACAAACATGTATATACACATCGTTAGATATTTATGGTAATAATAAGGGATTTCATAAAATGTAATTTGCCTTATCGGAAAATAAAATTATTGCGAGCTAGCTTGCGTGCCTATGTTTATACATGAAAAAAAAACATTGATTAGGATTATTAATATTTTCTTGGCTATCCACTTTTATTTATTCATTTTTCATTTAAAAAAAAATTTTTGCTCGGATGTCTGCAAGTTTTTGTGCTAGTCTGTCTGCTGGTTTTTCTGCCTAGAATGTGGCGAAAGTCTGACGGGTTTACTGTTGAAGAAAATTAAAAAGTTAGATTGAGAGAGGATGAGAGAGAGAGAGAGAGAGAGAGAAAGAGAGAGAACAAGAGGAATATAACAAGTAAATAAATCATGAAAAATGGGTAGATTGATAAAGAGAGTGAGAGAGAGAGAGAGAGAGAGAGAGAGAGAGGGAGAGAGAGAGAGAGAGAACGAGAGATGAGTTATACGCTTCTTCTCAATGTTCATTATCGGTGAGATGAAACTTAATTACATTAAATTCTAAATGAAATAATCTAATCGTACTCAATAAACTCTGTTGTGTGTAAATTGTTTATGTTTTTCATGTCCAAATGTATCAGTTTTTCAAAGTTTTTTATTTCGTTTTTGTATTTCAATGAATATAAAAAGCAACGAATAACATTCGTGAAGTCCTTGTGTCACTTGTTGAATATCCCCACATTTCATCTACTACAAAGTGTTCAAGATCGGGTTTTGTGATGGTCGATGGTCGCCAATGTCCTGAATATTATAAGGCACAAGAAAGAAGAAGTAAGAGACAGGTCGGTAAAAAATTTCTGAATTAATTTTTAAAATGCGTTATAGTTGTTATTTAATCATTTAATTTAATTTTTAAATAAAATTTATCTCTAATTCTTCTGTTTATTATTTCTCACGAATATAAATTCCAATTTGGGCTATATTTTTATTACATAGAATCGCAATAATCTTTTTAAATTACAAAAATTGTTTTGTCAAATGGACGAACTTGACGCATTCCAACAACAAATCAAGGTAATGAAATGAAAAAAAAATTAACAGACGAAGATAAAAAAAAGAAAAAGAAGGAGAAAGAAAGAGAAGGAGAAAGAGAGAGAAAGAGAAAGAGAGAAATTCTTAAATTCTTGAATGATTATTCTTATTATTTTTACTCGCAATGAAATAAATTAAAAAAATTCCTTTAGTAAAATTTAAAAATATAATTTTTTTAAACCTCCAGGATATTTCACGGAAAATTAAAAAATAAAAATTATTATTTATCGATAAAATATCATCAGCTGCGTTGGCATACGAAGAAATATTTTTTGGGTTGTAGAATTAGTTATGCTTTGTCGAGCTTTTCAGGGAAAGAAATTGTTACAAACGTACATACAAACAAGCATACGTGCATACAAACATACATACGCACATACATCTCTTTCTCTCTCTTTCTCTCTCTATCTCCCTCTCTCTTTCTATACAGAATCATTCATCTCTTCAATGATTCATTACATTTTTTCCAACTGTAAATTTATCAATTTTTTTTTGTAACATAACAATAATTACTATAGATATTTTTTAGCATTTGAGTATCTTTGGTAAGTACACTTTATTAAGTATTTTATAGTGTGTTATACAATTAAGCATCGCTAAGTCAAAAAAATTTAATTTTCCCCAGTATAATTGAGTAAATAATTAGGAACCTAAACAGCGAAAACTTAGTGTGATGAAATCGAATTAGTAAAAGAAGGTTAAGAATGACGGTGCCTTCAGTTGAATTCATCGTGTCAATGAGGTTTGGTCTCTTAATGTCTTTTAAAGAAGTTTTATGATTGTTTGGGGTTGAAATGAGGAATGTAATAAATAAAATGATTATTATGGTGATTGGATAATGTTAAGTTCTTATTAGGTGATGTTAGTAAATGTTTCTTTGCGGCAGCGAAGATATTCAAATCCCATCATCATGCGACGAACATTTTGTAAAATTTATTTTCGTTAAAATCTGTCGCAAGAGTGGCGCTCAACACAGAAAGAACTCCAACGAATATACATACATACAAACACATACAATACATAACATACAAACACTGACTAGAGTTTGTATGCTAAATCGCAACTGAAAACATTAGCACTAACCAACGGAATGTAACAAAACACATCAGCAGCAACCAAAAAACAAGAAAAAAACCCTAACCTCAGTGGCAAAACCTCTACTTCCAAAATCCCCCCCTCTTTCAATAGCACCGGTTTCAAATACAACCACATCCACTAAAGTTGAGTTTCCACCACCACCACTACCAGCAGCAGCAAAAGCAGCCACAGCATCTTCATCTTCATCGTCGCCATCGTTGTAATCACGGTCCGGTGCGGAGTAGGATTTTGTCTGAAGAATTTTTTTGCTGTTGGTGCCGCCGATAATGGTGCTATTGTTTTTATTGTTATTAATGTTGTTATAGTTGTTGCTGTCGTTGTTGCCGTCGTCGTTGTTGTTGTTGTTGTTGCTGCCGATTCCCAATCGGCCTCTGCTTAACTTCTTCATAGAGGATGACAGCCAGTATCTGAGTAAAAATTTTTATTATTTTGTGATTATTGTAATTATTATTGTTAATAATAGTAATAATTTTACTTATAATTAATAATAATTATAATTATTATTTTTATTCAGTATTATTTCTTATTATTATTAAACCTGAAACTTGATTTTCTCTTAACGTCCTCCTGGCTAATTGACTTTAAATATTTCTTTGAAATGGTCGACTTCGATTGCTGCTGTTGTTGTTGCTGCTGTTGTTGTTTGGATGACGATTGTTGTTGTTGTTGTTGTTGCTGTTGTTGTTGTTGTCGTTCATTTAATTCCATAGTTTTTTTTTCTCAGTATTTTCTTTAAAATTTTTCACAAAAAAACAACACGAACCTGTGACGTTGAATACAAAAATAACATTTTTGTATTTATATCATCAAAATATACATCTTAAACATACACACATTACAATTCACACACACACACATACACACACACACATACATACACACACACACATACACACACACACACACACACACACACATAACTTAGACCGGCCAGCATAAACACTCCTTACATATATATTGCTTTTTTTGATTGACCATTCGTTACGAAAACGTCAAAACATCCAGGGCGTTTGAATGTTTATGAAAAGGGAAAAAACTAAAATCAGAGCACATAGGAAATCTTTATTTTACTCTACAATCCTTCAGGTACTGAGTTCTCTACTGCTCACGCACGCACACACATGCATGCACACGCACACACACGTACAGACACACACACACACGTACAGACACGTACACAAACACACACGAATAAGCAAATATAGATACACGCAAACACTCCAATAATCTCTTACATTTTCCATCATTTTTTTTCTCTATTTTGCTTTCTTTCTTTCTCTTTCTCACCATCTTTTTTATCTCTTTCTTTCCTTCTCTTCTTCTTCTCTCTCTCTCTCTCCCTCTCAAGTGTACAATGCATATGAATGTTTAATTTATTTTATAGCTGCGGAAAGCGTCGGCGGACAAACGTTGAGGGATGTCTTTCCAATGCAAATCAAATGCCCGCTACAGGCCAGGAGAGAGAAAGAGAGAGTGAAAGAGAGAGAGAGAGAGAGAAAGAGAGAGAATGAAAAAGTGAATGAATGAATAAAATGTGAATGAATGAGTGAATTGATAGATAAATGAATGAATAAAACAAAGAACAAGTGATAGAATGAATGTATGAAAAATAAAGTTTTATAAAAGTAAAATATTATATAGAACTCTTAACCTTCAAACTCAAGTTCTTTAAACACATGAACGAAATTTTCAATTATCATATATAAGTATGTGTATGTGTGTGAGTCTGAATGTGTGTGTATAGGTGAATGTATTGTACCTATACGTGCATGTGAGTGTGTAAATGTATGTGCGTGTATGTGCGTGTGTGTTTTTGCCAAAAATTACCTGTCAAATAATTTTTTATCGCTATGGAAACGATTAAATTTTTTCTCTTTCTTTTTTCAACCTTCTTTCAACTTCCATGTAAACAAACTTATCAAAAAAACACACATAAAATTACAAAAACATACAAAAAATACAATAATATATACAACAAATTGTGTGGAAAAATTTCCTGAATGCATGTGAATGCAACGTTTTCAAGTTAGCTGGCCTGGTCGACAACCCACGCAAAATAAATGAAAAATTTGAAAATTCATTCATTTACACATTCATTCATTCATTTACTCATTCACTCATTCATTCATTTATTCATTCATTCATTCATTCATAAGTCCTTCTGTTGGTCAGTCATTTCATCATTTATTCATTCGCCTTGTCCGTCATCTATTCTTTTAATAATGAATTTTGATAAAACACAAATAAAATTATTATTGATAATAATAATAATAACGATTTTATTATTATTACGAATACAAATTTATAAGCCCATAAATATAATGCTTTATTTGTTAACTCATTTATCCAGAAGCCTTATCTAAGTAATGTTAATTGCCCGCTACCAGAATGTTGAGTTATTAATGATAACATTACGTAACTTTTTTAGAAACTGTATTTCTATTAATATCTCTGCTTTAACGTTTATTTCTGCAACAACTACTTCTGCTGCTACTGCTACTGCAGTTGTTTCTGCTGGTACAACTACTGCTACTGCAGTTGCTTCTGCTGCTACAACTACTGCTACTACTAACATACTTTACTAGTTTTGCTAACAATACAAAAGCCATCAGTCATAATATGATAATACTTTTTATTATGCTGTTATTTATGACAATGCTTTGAAAATTCCTTTCGAAAGCCAAACAAAAATTATGACTGCCAAACAGTTAAAACAATGTACCCTTGCATTACTATTATTATTACTACTACTACTATTACTACTACTACTACTACTACTGCTGCTGCTGCTGCTGCTGCTGCTACTAATACTTCTACTACTACTGCTACTATTACAACCTTTAATATTATAAAGTTGTTGTTGTTGTTACAACTTTATGAGGTGTTGGAAATATGGAGTGGATGGTTAGCTGTGCAGATTAAGAAGACTACGTTGAAGGTTTCCCATTAGAATAATTCGGCGAAAAAATAAAAAAATTGTTTGTTTGTTGTTGCTGTTGATGTTTGATGTTGTTGTTGATGTTGTTGATGTTTTTGTTATTGCTGTTGTTGTTGATGTTGTTGTTATTGCTGTTGTTGCTGATGTTGTTGTTATTGCTGTTGTTGTTGATGTTGTTGTTGCTGATGTTGTTGCTGTAGTTTAAGTTGCTGATGTTGTTGTTGATTTTTTTGTTACTGTATCCGTCGAAGAATGAAGTCTACCGTACGATCTTTACCTTTGCATGGTTCGTTAAATATTTCCCTACTGTATATAGAAGTTTAACGGCTGTAGTTATTTTTCTGTAAGGCCAATAACGGCAACAACAGACAAAAAACTGACATAAAGCATGCAGAAACGCTTTACCGAATTTATGTAACTGTATGATGACGGTAATGGTGATGATGACGATGAAGAAGTTGATGATGATGAAGAAGAAGAAGAAGATGATAAAGAAGAAGATGATGATGATGACAACGACGGTGACGATGACGATGATAACAGTGATGACGTCATAGTTTATTTTCAGCTGTCGACGCGGCAAACTCGATTCAATTTCCGGCTCCTAATGACAAGATTCGTCATCGTCAAATTAAACAATCATCATCATCATCTTCATCATCATCATCGTCATTATCCTTATTATCAATGATATCATCATCAACATCATCATCATCATCATTATCCTCCCATCATCATTATCATGATCGCCAAGTGATATTTAAGATTTCATGCACATGCAGAGAATGAAATTTCATCTCGGACAATTAATTTGTTTAAATGAATCTGTCTATTTTTAATTAAATTTATTATTATTAAATTTATTATTATTAAATTTAGTATTATTACCACTATTAGTGTGTGTATGTGTGTGCGTGCGCGCGTGTGTGTGTGAGTGTGTGTGTGTGTGTGTGTGTGTTGATGGGTGCATATTTATTTATAATGTGTGGTATGGTCTGATTTATTACTCAATATTTGCCGACCTTATGTGTGTTAACTTCACGGGCTTCGTTTTTAATGCGCTGGATTCTGTTATTTAGTATTGATGTTGTTGTTGTTGTTGATGTTGTTGTTGTTGTTGATGTTGTTGTTGATGATGTTGTCGTTGTTGTGGTTGTTGTTGTGGTTGTTGTTAGATCGAAGTTTTTATGGTTTTTTGTAAACGTTATTAATTTGCTATTGCAAAAATGACGTCCACAACATACAACAGCAACAACAACAACAACAGCAACAACAACGAAATCATCAACAACAACATCCTTTCTATCTAACTCGAATCTATCTCGTTGTTCTTCATAAACCTAATATATATTCTAATTGATGGATGTGTATTTTTAGACCAAACCCTTTTCATTTATTCATTCATTATTCATTCGTTCATTAATTCGTTCATTCATTCATTTATTCATTCATTTATTCATTCATTCATTTATTTGTTTCTTTAACTCATCGACTCATTTGTTCATTTAATGATACACATCATGCATCCAATTGCATACTAGCATATTCATATATTTCGACATACGGATCATCTGTGTATACAACCAATCAACAAATCAATCAATCAACAAATCAATCCACAAATCAATCAGCCAACCAATCAATCAATAATTCAACCAATCACCTAGCCAATCAACGTCTTTATAAACCAAGAAACCGGCTAACCAATCACGTTGCTTTCTTAAGAGACATCAGTATTCAAGTCTCGTGTTCTTCAGTGCACGTTTGGAAGAACTAATGGGACACTGAAGCTAGTACAAAAACAAAACACACACACACATACACGCACGTACACATACACACACACGTAGACACACACACACTCAATTCCACAAATACATACATACTCTGCTACAATATTTTTCTACATATGATGAATGATGGCGGATAAAATATTATGAATGATGAAATGAAATGAACAGACGATGGATGTGTGTGTGTGTGTTTGTGTGCGTGTGTTTAACAAAATTATGCAAAAATATGTATAATGTAAAAAATCATTATTGTCAGAATCATACGAACTAATTTATTTATTCATGGCAGAATCAATAAGTAAATATTTGCATTAGAAATAAAACATTTTAATTTATTTATTTTTAATTTTTTTTGTCGGCTCACTATAAAGCACGCACACACTAACACACACACACTGACACACATAAGCACGCACATGCATACACAAACATCTGTAAATATATGTTTATATGTGTTTGTATGTGTGTGTGTGTGTGTGTGTGTGTGTGTGTGTGTGAGTACAAGTGCATGTGAGTGTGTGTGTGTGTGTGTGTGTCTATATGTATATCAGTATGTGCATACCAGATAATATTGTTCATATATGAATCATCAAAATTTCAAACTCAAAAACGTTCTTAAATGTTTTTTCGAAATTTATTTCTCAGCCTATTACTGGAACGTCAGTTCGACGCGGGGCTTTTGATTTATAGGCGCACCGAACCAAACTTGCCTATACTCACACGTATATAGACACACACACACACACTTACACACACACACACACATACACACACACACACACATACATACATATACACGCACAAAACACAGGTACTTTTATATGCTAAAGACCATCTAATCTGTATGAACGTAGCTACACACAACACTTATATAAAATTTCTTACATATAAATGTTCGTCCATGGATGAAAAGAAGAATTTTCTTTATTATCAAGAAACACGAAGACAGAATTATTAACACCATCATCGTCGTCGTCGTCTTCTTCATCATTATTATTATCATCTTCGTCGTCGTCATCTTTATCTTATTAACATCAACTTGATAAGTAATATATGTTAGTGTAAAAATAATGTAAGTATGCATGTAAGTATGTCTGTGTGTGCGTATGTATGAATAAATGTATGAATAATTTTACAATATTTTCTTCATTGTACGCTGGAAAAACTGAAAACTGTCGACTAGT
>NW_008703617.1:1798663-1803663 GCF_000326865.2 Helobdella robusta | reverse complement strand
AATAATATCCAGAAACTTAGTACAAAAAAGGCCGTTTCAGGTTTGACTAGTATTAATATTATATTTGACGTCTCAGATTTCTGTGTTTTTCTAGTATATCATTTTGTAGATTTTTGTTTGTTCTCTCTCTCATTTTCTCATTTTCTTTCTCTTTTTTTTCTTCCTTCTCTCTCTTTTCCCCTATCTCATTTTACTTTTCATTCATTCTTCTTTCCTCATTTTCTCTACCCTAAAATTATTTTTCTTGAAGAAATAATTGACAAATAAATGGATAAGTCCAACGGTTTATAATGCCTCTACGAATGTATGTGATGTTATTGTTTGTGTGCCCGTATACTTGTTCGTTCTCTCTCTCTCACTTTCGTTCTTTCTATCTCTCACTCTCTCTCTCTCCCTCTCTCTCTCTCTCCGTCTCTGTTCATCTTTTTATTGCCGAATGTAAACATTTTAAATTTTGTGTGCTTATTCTGAAGTAAAAATGATTTTAGCAAAATCGTTTTATTTCAATTAATTAATTAATTAATTAATTAATTAAATAATCAAACAATAATAATTTTATTATAACATTTTTAAAAAATAGAAATAAATAAAAAAAACTTACCCTTCCTTTTCCAAAATGAAAATTGAATTAAAATTTTCTTCGAGTGACCGTTCGTTTAAAAGGCTTGCTTTGAAATTCTCTTTTTCAATTTTTTTTCTCAAAACCAACCTCTGAAGAAAGAAAGATGATGAGGATGATAATGATGAAAGTTGAGATGTGTGGGCGGAGTAGGAAAGAAATGGATGGATGGATGGATGGATGGATGGATGGATGGATAGATGAATGAATGAACGAACGAACGAATCAATCAAGGAATAAAAGAACAAAGGAATGTGGGCTAAAATAAAAGAAAAGTTAAGATTTAAAAAAATAATCAAATAAGCAAGTGATAGAGCGAATGTAGGAAAAAAATTTAATTAAAATTAATTTGGTAAAAAAATTTTAATTTAATAAACGAAAGAAAGAAAGATAAGATGGAGAAAAGTTCTTCAATCACTCCGCAAGTTTTCCAGTTTCTTATTCAAAGTTGAGAAAAAACGTTGTTGCCATTGCGGGGTTGAATTTTTGCATTTTACGCTCTATTTTCCGTTCTTTTCTGTTTATTTCTCTCTGTTTTTCTCTCTCTCTCTGTTTCTCTCACTCTGTTTCTCTCTCTCTCTCTGTTTTTCTCTCTTTACCTCTGTCTCTCTTTCTTTTTCTCTCTCTTTTTTTTATCTGTCTATCTACCTGCCTATCTGTCTATTTATCTATCTATCTATATATATATATATCTTCTTTCTTTCCTTCTCTCTCTCTCTCTCTCTCTTTCTATTTTTTCCCATAATTTGGTTTGGCAAATTCATTTGTATTTTTTCAAGCGTTTGGTAAGGTGGCGATGAAAATTTAATGGTGTGTCACGCGAGGCTCAGCGCAAACCAAGGTTAAAATATTCGTGAAATATTTTTCCGCTTATTTCTAAAGGGAATTGTAGATTGAGAGTCGAAAATGACAGTGCATGTTTGTGTTGTGTATGTGTGGTGTGTCAGGGTGTGTGTGTGTCTGTGCGTGTCTGTGTGTGCGTGTCTGTGTGTGCGTGTGTTTGTGTGTGTGTGTGTGTGTGAGAGAGAGAGAGAGATAAAGAAAAAAAAGAAAGAAGAAGAAAGATACCGGAATTATTCCACCACACTTTTGTACCTACTTTTTGATTTTTGATTTCATTAGAAACTTTCGAGTTCAAACTTTGATCGCTCTTTTTCAAATTTTCTTTTTCCTGCAAGTAATCTGTTATGTTTTGTATATTTAAATTTTTACACACAACAATACGAAACCGTGTCCGTAACATGAAAACAACTACGCTATCTGTCGTTTAGAAAACTTTTTTTGCATGTGTATGTGCATGTGGGATGAATATTGTATGTGTTTGTACGTGTGTTTGTTTGTACGTGGATTCATATGTGTGTGTTAGTACGTCTGTAAGTTTTTGTGAGCAAGTTTATTATGGTTTATGCGTATATGCTGCTTATATATATATATATATATATATATATATATATATATATATATATAAAACATCAAAGAACCAGACAAAATATATAAATTATTTGGTTGTTGATGAAACATCTAAATGTGAATTTTACAATAATGATCCATTCTGTAATAAATCAGACTCTCCCTCTCTCCCTCCCATTTTTTCTCCCTCTCTCTTTCTCACTTTTTCTCCCTCTCTCTCTCTTTCTCACTTTTTCTCCCTCCCTCTCTCTCTCTCTCTATATATATATATATATGCATCAAGGAATAATTTCCTCTCAGGTAGGACATAAAATATTGCTATTACTTCTTCAGACAAAGTTTTTTCTTGGAGTCTGACTTTTTAAAAAATAAAACAAAGATGTGAGTATTGCATTTATGTGTATATGTGGGTAAATATATTTATACATACATATATACAAATGTATTAACATATCATCACATTGTTTGCAGCTATATAGATGTAAATTAACTGAACTACGTATAATTGTAAAGATGAGATACCATTCATTATAAGCATGGATATAATATATATGTAACATATAATATATATCCGTGATTATAAAGGAAAAATTTTCGTATGTAATTCTAAAAAAAAGCAGTGTAAATGCATTTAATATATAACTGGATTATTAATGAAGTATAAAATTTTACCAAATAAACAGATATAACACGTTTTAGTTTAGCAAAACAACTGTATGGTGTGGTACTCTAAGGAAAAAATATAACTGCATTTAGTGTCTTTAGATAACTGTTTCGCTGCCAGGTCTAGTCGGTGCCAACTTAATTATCCTTAAGTGAAAGTGTTTCAAATTTTTTCAATCGATCGATTTTCAATTAAATTTCACTTTTAAACATCTTAATTTCTAATTTGCGAATATACTTCTGTTAGTATTTGCTCAGGTTTATCCTTGTTTTTAAATTTTTAAGTTATTGTGATTAGTAATTGATAATTTTTTGCAAGTTATCCATCAATTGAAGTGAAGTGAAGAACTTAATAATTTGTTCACTTTCTGCTACTATTTCTAACTTTCTTTTACAAATTTTAAAGCTTTTATCTTCTCTATTAACATCAAAAAACCAAAGGTTTCTGAAAGCTAATAAGGCCTGTCAATCAAAGAAGACATCAACACCAAATTCCAATTAGGAAACTAAGCAGCAAAGAGAGATGGACCCAGAGCCAGTTGAGAACAGCAATATGAAGGAGATTGAGAACTACATTCGAAGCCACGATATCCAGCAATTACTGAAGGATAGCATCATCCAACTCTGCCTGCATCGGCCAGAAAATCCTTTCGCATTTCTTAGACAACATTTTGAGAAACTAGACAGGGTTAGTTAGTTAGTTTGATAGAGGATTGAATAAATGGATGAATTGTTGGATCAATTATTAAGTTTTTAAATTTTATATCCAAATTTTACAATGGCTACAATTTGTGATAATAAGCACACATTGTTTTTTTCATATATGGACTTTCATTTTTAGAGAGAATTCATTTTTTGTATATAGAAATCTGTAATAATTTAGCAGTATGATGTGTGTGAATGTCGGAATAAGTATTAGTGTATATGTTTGCATGTTTTTGTGTATGTGTGTATGTTTTGATTGTGTTCTTTTGTATGTGTGTATGTATACATTTATATGTTTATATATTATGTTTGTATGTTTGTGTTTATGGTATGTTTGTATGTATTTGTCTGTATATACATATGTGTATATTTTAAATAGTTGTCTGTATAGATATATATATAAATGTATATTTTGTGTATGCATGTATATATATATATACACAGATAGATATGTGTGCGTGCATGCGTGCGTGTGTGTGTGTATACAATGTACAACTCTTTTATCTCTTCTTACATTCTTCATTTTAAACCAGCAAGCCATCATTGTACCTATGTCATCATCATCATCATCACTAATTGTGTTATATATAAATTCATATATATATATATATATATATATATATATATATATATATATATTATTTTAAAGTATTTCAAAGTATTTTATACACACATATATATATATTCTTTAGGCTTCGTACTGTTTGTGTCAAATTGTATAATAATACAAATACCATCAGAAACATAAAAACATATATGTATCATATATACAGAGGAAAAGACGGGTCTGCATTTATTGTATACATACATTCGTTCCTACATACAAATATACATGAAAACTTACATATGTATTTATTTACTCACATCTATCCATAGACATACATTCAGGCATACCTAATATAAACAAACATAAACACACACACATGCATACATACACACACACACATACATACATAAATGCATACAAACAAATAAACATACCTATCTAAAAAGCATACATATGTGGCAGTTGTCTATTTTTTATTGCTTTGTTTTGTTTTATAATTTCTATATTTAATTGTTTTGCTCTGTTTTTGGGTTATGTAAAAGTTTTAAGTTTGTTTGTATGTGTGTATGTGTTTATGCGTGTGTGCGTGTGCACGTGTGTGTGTGTATGCCTGTTTATTTATATTTCTTATTTTTTACATTTGAACAATCCTTCTCAAGCCATTAATAATCTATAAATGAGAAAATTGTGTTGTCTTATATATAAACCACACAGCTGTGGTCTTGTTCATTATTACATTTTTTGTCAGTTAAGTTAGTAACAATTTTTTCTTGTTAAATGAGGATGATGATGTTATTTAGTTCCAGATATTATTGTGTATGTATACGTATGTGTATATATTTGTGTATATGTTTGTATTCATGTGTGTTTATGTATGTGTGTGTATATATGTATGTATGTGTGTATATATTTGTATGTATGTGTGTATATTTGTATGTTTGTGTGTATATGTATGTATGTATGTATGTATGTATGTATGTATGTATGTATGTATGTATGTATTGTACAAAGATATTTTGTTTCATAGTTTCTCTTCTAGCCTTTCAGTTAAGCTTT
>NW_008703617.1:1753930-1798254 GCF_000326865.2 Helobdella robusta | reverse complement strand
TTGCATTGCTTCTTCCTGGATGTTCAATTACGATCTCCCACTGTTTGGTGATGATGATGTTGTTTTTGATGACGATTACGATGATGATGATGATGACGATGTTGTTGTTGAAGATGTTGCTGTTGTTGTTGTTGTTGTTGATGATTGATTTTTAAAGATGATGATGGTAGTGATAATGACGACGACGACGACCACGATGATGTTGTTGTTTTGCTTATTTACCTTGCAATGCCTTCCATTCTCATCCTAATTTAGATGCTGCTGCTGTTGTTGCTGTTGGTTGCTTGCCATCATATTATTTTCTTTCACAATAATAATAATAATAATAATAGAATAACAATAATAATAATAAAATAATAATTTATTCTTAAGAGCAGGGATAGAGTATGTACTGAATGAATGAATGAATGAATGAATGAATGAATGAATGAATGAATGAATGAATGTGGAAGTTTTAAAATGGCTGGCCAAAATTTTGCAAAAATTGAAATTTTTTTTGGAATTTTAGCATAATATCTAACAAACAAGCTGGCTAACAGTATGTCTAAAGTTATTTATTTGTTATGCGTTCGTATGTGTGCGTGCGTGTGTTGGTGCGTACGTAGTGTGTTTGTATATTCACATTGATTTTTGTATGTTTGTTCTGAAACAATGCTGTGACACAACCTAACCAGTTCTCTTTATGGATATCGATATTTCTATATAATTGTGTTATTAACATTGTTTTCTTTGTAGATAATAATTACAATCACTATTGATTATTATCAACGTTGTTGTTGTTGTTGTGCGTGTGCGTGTTTGTATACGTGCGTGCGTGCGTGTGTGTGTGTGGTGTGTGTGTGTATATTTAGTTCATTAGTCTTTGTCAGCCAAATTTTTTCAAACTGTTGCACCAAGCTAAGGAAAGCAAGGTGACTAGTGAGAATGTGAATTTATGTTTATGTACAAGCGTGTGTGTGTGTGTTTTTTTTTATCTGCCTGTGTGTTTGTGTGTATGTTTGTGTTTGTGTGTTTGTATGTGTGTCTATGTAGGTTTGTCTGTTGTGTTGGGGTTATTACTCTATTGGTATGGAGCGTTTATTTGGTATTTTGTATTCTTGTTGGTTTGTTTAACATGGAGAGTTTTTTCACAGCTTTGCTTTTGTTTCCATGCAAAAATTCAATTTTTTTCTGTTAAATTTTTGCTTAGGGCTGTTTTTTGATGATTAATTGTTTCTAAGTGTCTGTCTGTTCGCATGTTGTAGTGGTTTGTAGTTATGTATGTTTTTTTATCACTTATTCTTAATTGTATTATTATATATCATTCTTATTTTAGTGGAATTTATGTTTTATTTTTGTAATTCCCTGATGGAATGTAAAATAAATTACACGTAAAACATTGACATGTATTTATTTGTCTTTAAATATATAGGTATCATCAAAATATTAGTAAAGAATTGAAAAAAATGAGTAACTATTGAAAATGACTATGATGTTGTTTTTGTCAAGAAATAAAAAATATCTTTCTCACTCTGACTAGCATGGAGGTCATTAACATGCCTAGGTGTATTATGTAACATGACCATGTGCACTTCAGACATACTATACATTTTCTGCCTATTGTAAATTCGGTGATATCTTGGAAATGATGTTGTTAAAAGCGTAAAGACACTCATACACAGGCATGTGTAAGGTCTGTGTGTGTGTTTGTGTGTGTTTGTGTGTGTCAGTTCTATGGATTCCTAACTGACCGGTTAGTTGATGTAGTTGTTTTTATCCCTTGTATTGATCGTGGTCATTAATGTAATGATGAAGTCGTGGGTGGATTTTGTTATATTAATAGAAATTTATTTCTTCGTTTTGATGTTTTCTGTGCAAAATTAGAAAATATTGCTTACACATTAACGAATGTATTTATATATGTATGTTTGCATGAATGAATGGAAGTGTATGTATGTATAAATGGATTTGTGTGTGTGTGCTTGTGTGTACATATATAAATACATACACACACATACATACATACATACATACATACATACATACATACATACATACATGGTGGTGAAACTTGGGTGTTGAGGAGAGAGGAGGAAAGTGTACTGCAGAGGGCTGAAAGAGCTATGGTGAGGATGATGTGTGGGGTTAAAGTGAAGGATAGGAGGAGTAGTACAGAGCTGATGTCAATGATGGGACTGAATGAGGACATTGTGACATTGATAAGGAGATCGAGATTGCGGTGGTATGGACATGTGTTGAGAAGGGATGAAAGGGTCGGGATTAGGCGAGCGTTGGAGTTCGAGGTTGAAGGAGTGGTAGGAAGGGGTCGTCCGCGGTTGGGATGGAGAGAGCAGGTGGAGAAGGACAGGGTGAAAGCGGGGTTGCGTGATACTGAGGCGAGTGACAGATGTGGATGGAGTCGAGGGGTATTTCGGTTTCATCATAGGTAGCCAAACGGCAACCCCCGATCTCGGGGAAAATGCCGTCTAAACGTGTGTTGTTGTTGTTGTTGTTGTATACATACATACATACATACATACATACATACATACATACATACATACATACATACATACATACATACATACATACATACTTACTTACATACATACATACATACATACATACATACTAGAGATGAGCGGGAATTGAAATTTGTTCCAATTTCCCTCCCATTTTTCCTCATTCCCGAATCCCTCTAGAATTCCCATTTATGACAACTTTCCCGAAAATTCCCATTCCCTATTCTTTTAACTCATTCCCGAGTTTTACCTCCCATTCTCTCTCGTTTTCCATTTTCAAATTTTTTTAACACAATTTTTAATATAATTTTTTTGAAAAAGCCGATTTACCAAACAAAGTAAAAATTTAAATGTTATTAAAAGTCATAAAACATGAATAAAAAAATTTTTATGTTCTCTAATCCCTGAAATTTCCATTCCAGAAAATTAAGTCTAATCAAATCTCATGGGGATTTCAAGGGATTCCCATGAAAATTAGTAAAACTTAATATGGAGCTATTTGAGAAAAGAAAGAGGCACGAGCAACTAGACGAGCAGCTTTATTTAAAGAATAGAGTGTTACATAGAGTTATGGTTACATATGGTTATATAAAGTTATATAGAGTTATACAGGGTTATATTGGGTATATATATATATATATATATATACATATAGGGAATTTCTTCATAGCTTTGTTGATTTCACGTGATACCATGGTGGTTATCTTCTTTGTTAAGGCACACGTGTGGGCCTATGTTGTGTATTCGTCGATCACATGTATACGAGTATACATATTTAAATATATATATACATATATATATATATATATGTGCTTATTTCTTAGCACGTAGACGTTATTTTTCCTATTTTTTCCATTTCCGCACGTCATTCCAGATTCCCGAACAGCGATTTCCTATTCCTTAAAATTCCCTTCCATTAAAATTAAGTTTTAACAATTTTCATGGGAAACTCATGGAAACCATGCCATTCTCTCTAATACATACACACGAATGTATACAGACATATGTATTAGATTTCGTATACGTTCATGCATGTATTCATTCACTGTATACCTGTTCTATTTTTATACAACATTTATTTACATCATTGATGGGGATTAGGCCATTCATTTTAGTAGGAGTTTTTTAAGCCTTTACTGTGTTCTTGTGTGCCCACATGTGACATATGGTTAGTTAGTGTCGCCATCGTTATTGCCGTTTTGTTATTTCGTCGTCGTTGTTAATGTTGTCTCTCTTATTTTTTGTTGCTGTTGTTGTAGTTTGTATGTATGTATTTTTATTTATTTATCTTGTAGTTTGTATTTTTATTTTTATTTATTTATTTATTTATCACAATACTTCCTTAAATATTTTTCAAATACAGAGTGCATTTAAATACACGCTAAACTAAACACCTCACGTGTGCGATAGGCGGGGAATTTCTCGCAATCTAAATCCACATATAGTTATTAATTATGTACTTTCCCATGCATTTGCGTGTTTATACAAACACACACACGCACGCACATGCACACGCACATGCACACACACACACACTCGTGATGAATATAGATAGATGATAGTGGAAACTTAACCAACATGAACAGATGTGTTGGTTGCTTGTAATTAAAATACTCTGTTCACACACTCACATGCATACATACATACATGCATACATGCATACATACATACATACATTACATACATACATACATACATACATACATACATACATACATACATACATACATACATACATACATACATACAAACAACAATGTGTATTTATATTGATGTATTGATGTGGCTGTTTTCAATTTTTCACTGTGCTAGTAGTTGAAGGCTTTCAGATGGGGAAAAGATATTGGTAGTATTTTGGTATTATGTAATAACAACATTATTAAGTATAATAATAATAATAACAATTATAGTAATAATAATGATAATAAATAAATTTTAATAAATTACTGAACCAATTATATTAATTGAATTATACTGTTTAATATACATATTCTGGAGTATTAGTACGTTGGGGTAGTAATTCTCATTAACTGCTTGGTATTTATCATTATTAGATGGTATGGTTGTATTTCTTGCCTAATTTTTTTAAAACTTTTTCATTTCTTTAAACAATTCCTAACTAGAATTTCAATAATACTCGTTACTCGTTGAATATTTGTGATTGTAGCAGTTGTAGTAGTAGCAGTAGTAGTAGCTGTAGCAGCAGCTGTATTATTAGTAGCAATAGTATTATTAATTACTTTTGATATATTTTTATAATGAGTGTAGTGGTATTTTAGTTACTAGTGTAGTGTTGTTGTTAGTGTATGTATGAATGAATGAATGAATTAATTAATTGATTAATTAATTAATCGATTTATTAATCAATTAATTAAGGAATGAAGGGGAATGAATGGAAATCTAATTTAATGTAATTTATGTATTAAGTTTACTTGCTAGCATACTGGCAGATTTATCATGGTTAATTACGTAGCTTTCATTAACTGTGTCAATCATATGTATGTAACTTTCTTTCCATTCTTTTATTCATTCATTCTTTTGTTTATTTATTCCTTCAGTCAATCGTCCATTTGATAGTTCTTGATTAAACTCTCTTGGTGTATTTAGTTTTTCTTTTTATCTATCTATATTTTAGAATTTATTTATTCAGTGCATTGCATTCATCCATCCGTCAATTCATTCTTTATCAAATGAGTGAATGAATGAATGGATAAATTAATGTATGAATGAATGAACGAATGAATGAATTAACGATTGAATGAACGAATGGGTAAATAGATAAATAATGGACCAGTGAATGGGTGGTTGTTGACTTATTGACATATGCAGTGTACACCTAACATACCACCATGTAGGTATTTATGTATGTGTGTTTGTATTACATACATGCAATACAAACACACATGTTTGTTTGTATTTATGTATGTATGTATGCATGCATGTATGTATGTATGTATGTATGTATGTATGTATGTATGCATGCATGCATGCATGTATGTTTGTATGCCCGCATGTAAAAACATGCCTTGCGTGGCATATTTTTTGAAGTATTATAGGCTCATGCAGACATCAATCATAACCTCACTAGTTTGATTTGTTGTTATACAAGTAGAGAGTGAGAAGAGAGGAAGGTTGTGGCATGTAATGTGTGCTACTACTACATACCTACTACTACATAGCATCATTTCCTCTCTTCAGAGCTACATTCTACATTTTACTAAGCTGTTTACTACCACTATTATTACTACTACTACTGCTGCTACTATTACTACTGCTGTTACTGCTGCTACTATTACTACTGCTGTTACTGCTGATACTATTACTACTGCTGCTGCTACTACTACCTAACTACTACTTCTAATATTATTGTTACTAATTTGTACTGTTACTTTTGCATCTCATTCTAGTACAGATGTTTACATATCAACAAGCGAGTACTGCTACCGCCACTACTACTACTGATTTGACTTGATTTATTTGTAATAACATTATCTATCAATCAATCAATCAGTCAATCAATCAATCAATCAATCAATCAATCAAATCTGATGGATTAATTGGAATACAATCTGGAATAAGATATCATTGGATATATATCATATGGATGGATGATAATTATAACAGACCAAATATTTTTATTGTTATATATATATATATATATATATATATATGTATATATATATATATGTATATATATATATATATATGTATGTATATGTATATTAATTTATTAGAATTATTTTTTTAATTTGGTAGTTAAATAAATTATTTAATGGATATTAAACTCAACAAAGAAGTAAGATATACTTATTTTGTTTTATTCAATTATTTTTGTCATTATCATTATTATTATCATCATCATCATTATTGTTATTATTATTATAAATTGAAATGTAATTACAGAGCATGTATATGTATATAGTATATATATATATATATATATATATATATATATATATATATATATATATATAGGCATATACAAAGTATACTTGGCATACATAATCTTATTTGAGGCATGTATAACCATTCAAAAAAATTGCAGGGGGCAAAAAATTTTAAAATGTGGCAAGAGCGTCCGAAGCGTCTGAAGTGTAGCCAAAGCGTTTATAATTTAGACGCCATTGCGATCAAATGTGGCTAGAGTGATCAAATGTGGCTAGAGTGATCAAATGTGGCTAGAGTAATCAAATGTGGCTAGAGCGTTATACAGATTATTATTATTGTTATTATTATTACTATTATTGTTGTTGCTGTTGTTGTTGTTATTATTATTTTGTTATTTGTGTTTGTTGATGATGTTATTATTATTATTGCTATGGTTATTAATGTTTTTGTCATGTCTATGTTTGTTTTGATTAGCATAGAGAGTGATGCTTTGTTGTTGTTTACTTATTGCCAGTTCTATTTTATTATTATTTTATTATTATTATTATTATTATTATTATTATTATTATTATTCTGAACTTATAAATGTATATTAATTGATTTATTTAATTGTAATTATATGATAATTAGATAAAAAATGATAAAAAATATAAAAAAGATTAATTAGGAGAAAAGATTATTATCTTAAAAAAGGCAAAAACAAACTGTATCATTGATAAATGATGTTATGTAATATTTGTATGTATGTGTATGTTATATTGCAATGTTTAGCTAAGTGGCTGGCTGGCTGACTGACTACCAAACCTTTAAAACAATTTAACCTATCATAATTAACCGACCTAATCAAACAATCAATCTGTTGTTCCACAAACTTGCAAAATTTAAATAAATATTGTTAAGTTGTAGGCATTGGTTCGTTCATCTTTCATTTAATATGGACCCTTGTAAATGCTCTATAACTATCATTATTAAAGAGGTTGGTCCGGAAATCTGCTATCAATCACACACGCACACACACAGACACGCACACACACATGTATACACGCGCGCGCACATCATTTAGATTGTTTATCTTTTTATTTTTACTTTTATTCATATACTCATTTTTGCGATCAATTTTCTCCTCCCTCCCCCACAATCCAGGAGCACGTGGCCTGCCAAAGGGAGAGTGAGGTGGCAGGGGCGTCCACTGTTGTCAAGGAGGAGGAGAGGGAGGCCTCGCCTACCCCACAGGCGGCTGCCCCCAAGAAGAGGAGTAGGAGGGGGGCAGTCAGTGCTGAGGTCTACACTGAAGAGGATGCTGCTTCGTACGTCAAGAAGGTTGGTTGGCTGGCTGGTTGGCTGGCTGGTTGGCTGGCTGGTTGGCTGACTGGTCGGTTGGTTGATGGATTTGTTAATTGATTGATTGATTGATTCGTTCGTTGGTTGATCAATTAGTTGATTGGTCAGTTAATTGATTGGTCAGTTAGTTGGTTGATCAGTTAGTTGATTGGTCAGTTAGTTGATTGGTCAGTTAGTTGGTCTTTCAGCTGCTTGTCTGAGTGAGTATACGAAGAGTGATTGATCGAGTGTGTTGATTGTTCGGCCATGCAGTTCTGCTTATTTGTTCCTTTGTTAGCTGATGAGGATGGCGAAAGCAGGCACAAGTGATAATGATGAGGAGGAGAAGGAGGATTGTATGTATGTGTGTGTGTGAGTGATGATGATAAGGACTATGCTGTTTGAGAAACACCATGTCAAAACTATTGCAAGAGATGCTGTCTTTAATTGAGCAATTAGATTGCCATTAAAAAATATATATATGTATATATGCATGTATATATATATATATATATATATGTGTGTGTGTGTGTGTGTGTGTGTGTGTCTGTTTGTCTGTCTGTTTGTGTGTGTGTGTATATGTATATGTATTCATATCATTAATATTCATATCATGTAACTTTTGTGATGGGCTGTAGCTTGCATGATGTAAGTTGGACCTCTGCTATTTATTTATTTTTGTATCTTTATTTATTTTGTTATTTTTTTATTATCGTTGGTCGATTGTTATTATTATTATATTAGTTGCTTATTGTGTTAGTGTTATTATGGAATATTCACTAATAGTTGCATGTATGTTTGTATGTGTGTGCGTGTGTGTGTGTGTGATAGTGATGATGATTACGATGAGGGTGAGATACTGATGATTAAGATGATGAAAGCTGTCAATTAATGATGATGACGACGACGATTGTCTGATGGCCATGTTGATAAACCCATAAATTTTAAACTTATACTTTTCCTTTCATCCTATTAGTGTAGTATTTGTGTATACATGTGTAGTTTTGTATGTATGTTTGTATGTTTTTGTCTATGTTTGTATGCATATACGTATTTTTTGTACATTTTTTCGTTCACTCATTCACGCTTTCCTTCATGTTTTTAATTTATCTTAATCCTGGTTGTCAGGGAATGTGTTTCTGCTGAAGAAATGAATGATGGATAGACGGATGGATTGCTGGCTGGATAAATGATGTGTGAAGAAATAAAAAATGGATGGATGGATAAAAGATGAATGAATGGATGGATGGATGGATAAAAAATGAATGGATATGTTTTATTCCTTTTCCTTATTCCACTTTGTCTATTTGTCTCTCATGCTTGTGTTGTGCATACGTTTGTATGTTTATATGAATGCCTGCTTGTTTTTTTGTATGTGTTTGTTTGTTTATTTGTATGTATGTATGTAATATTGTATAATAATAATAATAATAATAATAATAACAACAGGTAGTGCCGAAAGACTACAAAACCATGGCTGCACTGTCAAAAGCAATAGCCAGGAATGTTCTCTTCTCCCATTTAGACGATGCCGAGAGAAGGTTGGGGATAATGATGATGATGTTTTGATGATGATGATGATGATGATGATGATGATGATGATGAATGCAGTATTAAGGACAGCGTTAACAACGAACAACATTAACAAACCTCACTCACAACAGTGACATATTTGATGCCATGTTTTCCGTGAACAGACATGCCGGAGAAATTATCATACAACAAGGTTATCTGGTGTTTGTTTGTTCGTTCGTTCGTTCGTTCGTTCGTTGCTTGCTTGTTTGTTCGTTCGTTTTTTCGTTCGTTGCTTGTTTGTTTGTTATTGTCTGTCTTTGTTTGTGTATGTTTGTTTTTAGATGCTTAAAAAAGTTTTTTGCATCTTGTTTCTAGGTGACGAAGGCGATAACTTCTATGTGATTGATCATGGAGAAGTTGATGTAAGTTGATTTTGCCGTTGCTCGTTGCTGCTGATGTTTGCACTGTTGGCTGTTGATGAAGCTGCTGCTTCAGTTGTTGATGCTTCGGTTTTGTCATTTTAGCTGCTGTCATCGTCACGTTGTCGGTTCATTTATGTTGCTTACGTTTTCATTTTTATATTTAGATTCTGTCAATCTCCACATATCATTAACATAAATCCGCCCATCGACCAGATCTACGTTAACAACGACTACATAAGTACGATTGGCGAGGGAGGTAGTTTCGGAGAACTTGCTCTGATCTATGGAACGCCAAGGGCGGCCACCGTCAAGGCAAAAAGTGACTGCAATCTCTGGGGCATTGATAGGGATAGCTATAGAAGGATTCTTATGGTTCGTTCTTTGATTGTTGTTGATTGATTGACTGATTAGTTGGTTGGCTGGCTGGTGTTGGCTGGCTGCTTTTGTGTGGTGTTAGTTTATATAGTTGTTGAGTTGTAAGGTGTGCGTCGTGTATGACGTTGCTGTATTTGTATGTTTGTGTATATATGTGCACGTGTATATGTGTGTGTGTACGTGTGTTTAAATCGTTGCACGTGCAAACAACAGGGTAGTACAATCCGTAAGAGGAAGATGTACGAAGAGTTCCTCAGTAAGGTCTCCATACTTGGTCAGTTTGTAGTCATTTTGTACACTTGAGTTCATTTGTTTATCTAGTTCATTTTTTAATTGGATATCTACTTATCTATCTATCTATCAATCAATCGATCGATCATTCAATCTTACGACTACCTTGACAACCAAACATTTGATCAAGCGTCAATCAATCCGTCAATCAATTAGTCAATCAATTAGTCAATCAATCAGTCAAACAATCAATCAGTCAATCAATCGGTCCGTCACTCATTCACCCAATGAACTGACCAACCAATCAGAAAACTTGGACAAGTGGGAGAGATTGACGGTGGCAGATGCTTTGGAGCCAGTGCAGTTCGAAGATGGTGCCGTCATCGTTAGGCAGGGCGATGCTGGTGATGATTTCTTCATCATCGTCGAGGTTAGTCATGATTATGATGATGATGGGGGTCAGGATGATGATGATTTATCATTATGATGATAATGATGATGATGGAGATGATAATTGGCTTTCTAACTAAAGAGTCAATATCTATTTTTATACAGAGTAGACAAAAACTACTGACTAATAAGCACCATTATCGCTGCAATCTTTGATATCATCGTCACCACAATCATTATCACCACTATCATCATCATCACCACTATCATCACCACCACTATCATCATCACTACCACTATCATCATCACGATTACTATCATCATCGTCGTCGTCATCACATAGGGTGCAGCAACGGTTCTTCAGAAGAGGGCAGAAAATGAAGAACCCGTGGAAGTTGGACAGCTCGGTCCGTCTGATTACTTCGGTCAGTTAGATCTTTTTATTATTGTTATTATTATTGTTATTATTATTATTATTATTATTATTATTATTATTATTCTTGCCCACGCAGGTGAAATAGCCCTGTTATTGGATAGACCCCGTGCGGCTACTGTTGTGGCTCATGGCCCCCTCAAGTGTGTGAAGATGGATAGATCGAGGTTCGAGAGAGTTCTCGGCCCGTGCTCTGATATCCTCAAGCGTAATATCGCTCAGTACAACAGCTACGTCTCCTTGTCCGTCTAGGCTCTCTCTCTCTCTCTCTCTCTCTCTCTCTTTCTCTCTCTTTCTTTTTCAATTCTTTCTCTATATTTATTATTCCTTTTTGGTTTTACATTATTCTTTTTTTCAACCTAATTTTTTTTAATGTTGTTTCATTTCATCATATCTTCTCTCTCTCTCTCTCTCTCTCTCTCTTTCTCTCTTATTTAGTGGGGTTTTTGTACGTGGGTGGAAAAGGTTATGGAGAAAAATGGTGAGAGTGAGAAGAGAGTAGAGAAAATGATGATGAAGATGATGGTGAAGATGATGATGAAGATGATGGGTTTTTAGGATTTTCGGTTATTGGAATATTTGTTACCACTTCACCTCTTTTCTTTCAGTTTCGTTTTCTTCAAATGTTTTTAGTAGAATCTTTTAAAAATGGCCGCTATTATTATTATTATTACGTTTGTTATTATTATTGTTATTGCTGATATTATTATGATTATCATTATTAATATTAGCTAGCTAGTGGATGGATGTAATGGTTGATTTGAATGAAACCTTTCATTTATTCAAATTTGAAATTTTGGTGACTCAGTTATGATGGTGATGATGATGTGATGATGACGATAATGTGATGATGATGATGGTGATGATGACGATGATTTAATGATGATGATGATTGGTGGCATAAGCAAGGATGCTGATGATGATTCTAGATTTCAAGGTAACACCTTTTATTCATATCTTATTTTACACTCAATTGACTTGTTAACGAATTGTAATATGATTTTTATTCACGATTATTTATAATTGTGTGTGTGCGTGTGTGTGTAAGCGCGCGTGTGTGTGTGCGTGTGTGTGTGTGCGTGTGTGTGTGCGCGTGTGTGTGTGCGTGTGTGTGTGTGTACATGTACTATTAAGCGGCGATGAGGAAGATGATGATTGATATGAAACAATGTTTAATCTTCTTAAATTTCAATGCACCGAACTCTATGCTGATTTATGATAAACATTTATATACATACATACATACACGCACACACTGACGCACACTTATGCATACTCATCACACACACATACACACACACAGAGACACACACACATATTTAACAGCGTGATATGAACGGGATGAACAATGTTAACAGTACTAACTAATTAATAACATGTATTTATAAATAAGCAATAGAGCAACACGCACACACACACACACACACACACACAAGTGTATATATATATACACTTTTGATGTATCTTCATGAAAATTACTCTAACATTAATCATTATTATCGATGTAGTTACAAAAATTATTGTCGTTGTTGTTATTATTATTGTTGTTAATATATTTGTTACCATCTGAAACACTGCTGAATATTTATTTAATACTGGTTGATATTATTTGATTTTATTATTATTCCTTCAGAATGTATAACTATCATCATTATTATCTGTTGTTGTTGTTGTTGTTGTTAGTATTATTTGGTTGATTGATTAGTTGAATGATTAATTGATTGATTGGTTGGTTGATTATTAAGAGGATTGCTTCCCATGTAAGTGGCTGATATATGATTGATTGGTTAACAAATTGGCTGGTTGGTTGGTTGGTTGATTGGTTGGTTGGTTGATTGGTTGGTTGATTGATTGGATGGTTGATTGATTGGATGGTAGGTTAGTTGATTGGTTGGTTGGTTGATTGGTTGGTTGGTTGGATGGTAGGTTAGTTGATTGGTTGGTTGATTGATTGGTTTGAAGATTGTCTGGTGCTCGTTCTGACTAAACAGCGTCCGAAAAGCAATATTCGTCTCTCTAACACCTGTTCACGCACGCACATCTTCGACCTTCCTCTACCTTAATTTACAATGTTTCTATTTTTCGTTTTGGTCTGTATGCGTATGTATGTGTATGTGTGTGTGCGCGTGCGCGCGCGCGTGTGTGTACGTGTTTGTGTATGTATGTATGTGCGTATGCTGACGCGCGTGTGTGTTTTCATTTTTATTTGAAGTTATATGTAGCAGATCATTTTGACTTATTGTAAGAAAGCGCTGATGATGATGAGGATCATGATGATGAGGTAGGTAAAATGCTAATATATATGACGACGATGATGATAATAATAATAATAATAATGAAGATGATAGTTAATATATCTTATTTAGATATGCATGATATCAAAATTTAATGTGAAAATCTCTGATACCTGTATTGATATTGATATAAGGAGGTTTTTTCATTAGCGTGTATAGCTACAATATCAGCGATAATAAAATGTTATTAGTGGTTTATGGCTTTGGTTTTTTAAGTGATTGAATGAATGAATGAATGAATGAATAGATGGATGAATAGATGAATGATTGATTAAATGGATGTATGAAATATTGATTGAATGATTGATTGACTTTTATTGCTAATAGCGTTATTGTCGTTTCGTTTTATTCATTATAAATGTGGATGATAATATATTGCGTTATAATAAGTTATATAAAATAGTAAAATCTATACAGTTAATGATAAAAATACTGTCAATGATAATAATAATAATAATAATAATGGTATATATAGCTGCCAACAAAATGCATACATATGTACGTACGAACGTACACACACAAGCAGACGTACATGCAAACGTACATATATGTTAATATTAGTGATTGTAGTTTCGTTTAGATTTCTTTAATTTAAATTTTTACATTTTCATTACTTTCAAATGGATTATGCGTAAGATCTGTAATCCACAAATTACATTAATTAATTAATTAATTAATTAATTGTGGTAGCGTTGTGATAGTTCTTTTGAATGCTAGTATTAATATTACTTCGATCTATCCATACACCGTTTTTAATTGGAATAGATATGTAATGTGTACTCTCTTTATATAAATATTATATATATATATATATATATATATATATATATATATATATATATATATTGGATTAACACTGTCAAAAATGCAATTATTGGTGAAAATCACAGCATGTTCCGCGTTTGTTAGCTTCCTTTTTAGTTTTTCGATTTTTCTAACGGTAGATCGTAAATCATTGTCAAGTTTCTTGAGTTCAAAACCAAAATTTTTATTTATTTTAAGCGTGATAGGACATATAAGCTTGATAGAATTATTTTAAGCGTGATAGGACATATAAGCTTGATAGAACAGAAAAGCTTTTTCCGGTATTCCTATACTATCTTCGGTTCGTAGATAATGTATTATTAAGTGGCCGAATGCCCAAGTACATATATTCCGTGTCTCTACAATGTTAATTCTTTGTTTAATATGAATACTTGACGGTCATTTAGTTGGTTATTGCGATCTTCAACATTGTGTAATGTGACACTTTTGCGTATCGTCACCATCGGCGATTCCTCTGTTCCTAAATTTATAAGTAGGGAGGATTACATCTGCACGTTGTTGGACATTAAGCAATTCAGGGATTCCAACTGGACGTTGAATTTTTTTTTTGAACTCAAGAAACTTGACAAGGGTTTACGATCGATCCTACCTTTGGAAAAAGAGAAAAATTAAACATGAAGCTAACTAACGCGGAACATGCTGTGATTTTTATAATATATACATATATATATATATATGACTTAACTAGCTTTTTATTCTTAGTTAAGTTTATCTATTGTTGAAGCGTAACACATTACAAAGTAAAAATTTATGCATTTTTATATAATCACATATCTTAGTAATCTTAATACTAGTAAATTAAACGAAAATGATAATGAATTTTGTGATGATGATGGTGATCATATAGATGATTATGATAATGAGTGTGATGCTGAAGGTGATGAGGACGATGAAGATGAAAATGTTGATAAAGATAAAGGTGATATCTCTAACGTTTTAAAATTTATTTCTATCTTTTTGCTAATATCCACAAACTACTTTCTTTTTTACTTTTTTTGTAACAAAATAATAGTATAACATTACATTTAATTATAATGTAGCATGTGTAATATGAAGATATACCCATTCAGGGCTTGCGGGAGTCATCCAGGGGTCTGTTTTTGAGGCCCTGTGAAACTCTTAGGCCCATGCCAAACGACCTTCCTAGCCCACCGTCTTCAAGGGCCTGTACAATTATATTAATAGACTAAAATTTATTACTTATATAATATAAGTTATAATTATTAAAACGTCTTTATATGCGCTAAAATTTCTTTGACAGCGGGCTATTATACTAAGCCACCAAGTTTTTTTCATTGGTTTTTCTCGGTAGTTTGAAACACTTTTCTAGTTGTAATATTTAAACATAGTTTGTATCGTTTGTACCTTTTTCATTTAATAGACTTAATATTTGATTGGAATTTAAAATTTAATGCACACGCGGACGTGCATACATACTTGCACACATACGGGGTCTTTTCAGGAATTACAAATTATTTGTGAATTATTTTTATTCTGAAAACTATACATACACACACGCATATATATATATATATATATATATATATATATATATATAATAAATATGTTAAAAATTAATTTGTTAAAAATATTGATGAAATTTTTCCGACGCGTGTGTTGGTATAGATAGTTCTCATACATTTACATACATCAAATTAATCCGATTGTTAATTTTATATTAATTTCAGTTGCATGCACTGCGTTTTAAACCGAAAATTTATTTAATTGATTGGTTGAATTTTATTAAAAGTTTACTAAATTAACCTTTAAATCTATAAATATTGAAATTTATTTAGAATTTAAGCTAATATTGTTAGAAAATATGCGTTTATACAGTTTGTGATGTGCATATGGATGTGCGTTGTTACGCAATATCCACGTCATGAAATTTTTGTTTAAAAATTTTTGTTTAAAAATTGAACTATAGAACTAACCGAACTTTACGCCTAAAGTATCTGTGACATTATGTATTACTCATCTGTTTATAGCCTTTGTAGGTCACCTACGATTATTACTAGAGTGATTTTTTGTGAAAGTTTCGTTAACGAGTTAAAGCCTGTGACGTTGAATCTTCTCTTGTTTGTAGTTGAGTAAACTGGTGTAGCTTGCACAATTGTCATGTTATCGATATTCCGTAGGTTCGTAATTCATGATAGATAAACACAACAGCTTCAAACGATACGACAGAAAAGTTACAATAGCTTGATAGATAGATGGATGAATGGATGGATAGATAGATAGATAGATAGAGAGATAGATAGATAGATAGACAGACAGATAGATAAAATTCTCCATAAAAATATATATAGAAAGAAGGATAGGGAGGATAGGGTAGAAAAATTTAAATACATTATATATTTTATAAAAGATATGTGGATCGTCATCTACGCTTGCACCATAAACTTATTCTACATATATGCTTAGTTAAAATGGTTCTATTTATATGGTTAGACTACCTTGTACGTATAGTTAGCCATAGTTTAGTTTCCATGCCATGTTTACAACACAGTTTTACGATCTCAGCCTGTTTGCAGGTTGTAGTCAGGTTGTTGTTTGGTGAATATTTTATTGACGACTGTCTTAAAATTTTAAACAGTTCATTTTAAAGGTGAGTAAATATTTTAGTAAGAATAATTCATTGGGTTGGTTTGTATATTTTTAAATTTTGTATATTTTTAGGTTCGTTAGACACAGATAAATGAGATAGATGCTGAATAAAATAATGTGTACATTGTATTTCCAATGTATTGTATTGTAATCTGTAATTGTAATCACTAATTATTAGCAATGTGAATAAAAATAGTTAACTTATTATAAGTTCGCCGTTCACTAATGAATTATAGATTATAGAGTATTTGATGAAATAAGTAACAAATATTATTTATCTGTCTGTATGTTGTGTTCCTATTCTATGACATTTGTAATTAATTTGGTTGACATTATTTATATCAGGTTTCATAGTTGGGTCTGAGTATTACCTGGTTATTATGCATTAAGATTAAATTAATTAATATTAATTTAAATTGTTATATATAAATAATAAAATAAATTTGTTTGACAGGTGATCGTGTTTATATCCAAATCTAATTAGTCAGTTTTGGCAGTAGCTATACATCATATACATAGGAGACAAAGATGAGGAGCGAAGATGGTTAGTTTTTTTCGTTTTTACTTATATCACATATATAATATATGATATTGGGTATTTGAAATTGAAATTCATATTTCAGACATGTTTAGTATTATTATATATTATTTAAATAAAATAATAATTTATATATCCTATCAGTTGATATAGATGATGAAGGTGATGAGCTTACATCAGAACTCTGGCAGGAGGCTTGTTGGATCGTTATAAGTTCATATTTTGATGAGAAGGGTCTGGTTAGGCAGCAGTTGGATTCCTTTGATGAATTCATTCAGATGTCTGTCCAGAGAATTGTTGAGGACACTCCGCAGATCGACTTGCAGGCCGAAGCACAACATACCAGTGGCAACATTGAAAATCCGGTTTGCATTTCTCTCATCTTTGTTTATTATATGATTTTTAAATTTACTTAAATATTTTGTATTATTCTCAACTTTTCGTCATATCAATATATTTTTATTATTACATTTTTTTAAATATTGGCAAATTTTAATTTTTATGACAAAAAATTTATTTTAATTAAAAATAACTACCAATTGTAGCCACACTACCAATTGAAGTTTGAGCAAATTTACTTATCAAAACCAACGCACTGGGAGAAAGATGGCGCTCCTAGTCCAATGATGCCCAACGAAGCTCGTCTTCGTAACCTTACATACTCGGCCCCCCTCTATGTCGACATTACAAAAAAAGTCATTAGGGATGGAGAAGAACCAGTCGTTACAAATCATCAGAAAACTTTCATTGGTTAGGTTTGATATTTTTTTGTCAAAAAAAATAATTTATAAAATAAATTTTTTTTTTTCATTATAATTGTTAAAAATACTAATGCTAGTATGATAATTATTATATCAAATATTAATAACTTTAAAACATTTTCCAGGTAAAATCCCCATAATGTTGCGATCCACGTACTGCTTGCTTAGTGGATTGACGGATCGTGATTTGACAGAATTAAATGAATGTCCACTCGACCCCGGGGGCTATTTCATCATCAACGGTTCCGAAAAGGTTCTCATCGCCCAGGAGAAGATGGCCACCAACACAGTGTATGTTTTCAGTCAGAAAGATTCTAAATATGCCTATAAAACCGAATTGAGATCGTGTCTGGAACATTCCTCGAGGCCGTCCAGCACCATGTGGGTCAATATGATGGCCAGAGCAGGAAGTGTAAGTCATGATGATGATGCTGGGATGATGGTGGCAATTGTTGTCACCTTACGTTATCTTATGTTATAATGGCTTTTTGTATAACCATTTTCATTTTTCAGGGTGCCAAAAAAGTGGGCATTGGCCAGAGGATAGTAGCTCTCCTCCCATACATCAAACAGGAAGTTCCCATCATTATTGTCTTTAGGGCTCTGGGATTTGTATCCGACAGAGATATCCTTGAACATATCATCTACGATTTTGATGATCCTGAGATGATGGAGATGGTGGGTTTCATTGGGATTATGGATTATGATTATAATGCATTATGACGATGATGATAATAAAAGTATTTCCAACAATCAGATAAGTCAAATAAATTTTATATGACGAATTAAATTTCATATTCATAACAAATCTCAGGTCAAACCATCGATAGATGAGGCATTCTGTGTCCAGGATCAGCCGGTGGCCTTGAACTTTATTGGAGGGAGGGGGTCGAGACCTGGGGTGACCAGGGAGAAGAGGATCAAGTACGCTAAGGAGATTCTCCAAAAAGAGATGTTGCCGCATGTCGGTATCAGTGACTTTTGCGAAACCAGGAAGGCATACTTTCTTGGGTTAGTTGATGATTGGCTGGTTTAATGAGTGAGTGAATGAACGAAGGAAGGAAGAAGAAAGAAAGGAATGAATGTTATTATTTCATAACAGCACTATAAAAAAAATTATCAATCTAACATTAAATTGCATCTTTCCCCCACAGTTACATGGTGCATCGTTTGCTGTTGGCAGCACTAGGCAGAAGAGAAGTTGATGACAGAGATCACTATGGAAACAAGAGATTAGATCTCGCCGGACCCCTTCTTGCTTATCTCTTCAGAGGGTATGCATTTTTTCTTTTTCTCCTGTTACTCTCTCTCTCTCTCTCTTTCTCTCCCTCTCTCTCTCTCTCTCTCTCTCTCTCTCTCTCTCTCTCTCTCTCTCTCTCTCTCTCTCTCTCTTTTAAACCTCTCTATCTCTGTCTGGAACTTTTGTCACTAACACATTTCTATCATTGTAACATCAAACAGGCTATTCAGAAATCTTTCCAAAGAGATCAGACTGTATGCTCAGAAGTTTATAGACCGTGGTAAAGACTTCAACCTTGAACTTGCTATAAAAACTCGAACAATCACCGATGGCCTCAAGTATTCGCTGGCAACAGGAAATTGGGGCGATCAGAAAAAGGCTCACCAGGCAAGGGCCGGTGTTTCTCAGGTTTGTATTGTTGTTGTTGTTGCTGCTGCTGCTGTTGTGTTTTTTTTCTACGTGTTTTTCTGTGTGTGTGTTTTAATATTAACATGATGGTAAAATTGAATTGAATTGCTTGCAGGTACTGAATAGGCTGACATTCGCATCCACGCTCTCACATCTAAGAAGGTTGAACTCTCCAATTGGCAGAGACGGAAAGCTGGCGAGACCTAGGCAACTTCACAATACTCTGTGGGGTTAGTTTTGCTGCTATGCTGTTTCATATTTTGCAAGTAGTTGTGAAAATGTTTCAATTTTAAACCAAGTTTGATTCGTGATGCATAAAAACTTTTTCATGGATTTTGTTAAATTTAAATTTAATTTGATAAATTCATTCATAAATTGGCCATATTTATTCTTCACAATCCATGACACAACCCACAGGCATGATCTGTCCGGCCGAAACCCCAGAAGGATGCGCAGTTGGCTTGGTAAAGAACCTCGCCCTCATGGCTTACATATCTGTCGGCTCTCAACCATCCCCCATACTCGAGTTTCTGGAGGAGTGGAGCATGGAGAATCTGGAAGAGATTTCTCCCTCTGCTATCATGGATGCTACCAAAATTTTCGTCAACGGATGCTGGGTGGGCATTCACAGGGACCCAGAACAACTAATGAACACTCTGAAGAAACTTCGTCGTCAGATGGATATCATCGTATCCGAGGTATCCATGATTCGGGATATCAGGGATAGAGAGATTAGGATATACACTGATGCCGGCAGGATATGCAGGCCTTTGCTCATTGTCGAGAATCAAAAACTTCTACTCAAGAAACGACATATCGATCTACTGAAGGAGAGAGAGTACAACAATTATAGGCGAGTGTCTGTGTATACGTGTGCGTGTTTGTGTGTGTGTGTGTAAAAGGATAATAATATTGACAAATTTATGGATGATCAACAGTTGGCAAGATTTGGTGGCGAATGGAGTAGTGGAGTACATTGATACGATGGAAGAAGAAACTGTCATGCTGGCTATGACTCCTGAAGAACTTGTCGAGAAAGGTGGGTCACTCTTATGAGCGAGACGACTAAAATGATGATGGCAATGACGTCATGAGTAAGATGATCAAAATGATGGTAATGGTTTAACGATGATATTGTTCACAATGAAAAAAAAAACCACAACGACAGGTGTTTTGTACTGCACAACGTACACGCACTGCGAAATTCATCCATCGATGATACTTGGTGTTTGCGCCTCCATCATACCATTCCCAGATCACAACCAGGTTACTTGCTACATCTCTCACATAATTCCTTTTATTGTCCTTCGCCATTGTCATATTCATTATTACGTCACCGTTATGACGTCATCATATCGTCCATTACTAGCTACATCACTAACTACACATTATTATGATTGACAGTCACCACGTAACACCTACCAATCCGCTATGGGCAAGCAAGCCATGGGTGTCTACATTACAAACTACCACGTCAGGATGGATACATTGGCCCACGTTCTCTTTTATCCTCAGAAGCCCCTCGTCACTACAAGGTCCGTCGATTGAGTGTTTGATGGATCGATTGTTGGTTTGTTGGATTGAAATGTTGGTTGGTTGGTTGGTTGATTGATTGATTGGTTGATTGATTGATTAATTGAATTCAAGGCCACCTATCATCCATCTTCCCACACAGATCGATGGAGTACCTGAGGTTCAGAGAGCTACCCGCTGGCATCAACAGCATCACAGCCATTGCCTCGTACACTGGATACAATCAGGAAGATTCAATCATCATGAACGAGTCAGCTGTCGATCGCGGGTTTTTCCGATCAGTTTTTTATAGATCGTACAAGGACGCCGAATCAAAGAAGGGGTTCGATCAGGAGGAGGTGTTTGAGAAACCTGATAGATCTTACGTGCAAGGCATGAGGAATGCATCTTACGATAAGCTGGACGATGATGGCATCATATCACCGGGTATCAGAGTATCTGGAGATGATGCTCTCATTGGTAAGACTATCACACTGCCTGAAAATGAAGACGAGGTTTGTTGTTGTTGTCGTCGTTGTTGTTGTTCTTCTTGTTGTTGTTGTCGTTGTTATTGTTATGGTGGTGGTGTTATGCTGTTGTTTTAAACAATTTGAGATGAAACTTTTAGCTCGAGGGCCAAGCGAGGAGGTACACGAAACGAGACAACAGTGTCTTCATGAGAAAAAGTGAAACAGGAGTGGTGGATCAGGTGATGCTGACGATCAACCAGGATGGCTACAAGTTCTGCAAGATCCGTGTCAGGACCATCAAGACGCCGCAGATTGGCGACAAGTTCGCCAGTCGCCACGGTCAGAAAGGAACTTGTGGCATGAGATACAGACAAGAAGTGAGTATCGATGATGTTTGTTTGTTTGATTGTTTGATTAGTGGTTTGTTTGATTGGTGGTTTTGTTTGATTGGTGGTTTGTTTGATTGGTTGTTTGTCACAAGTAGCCAATGTCGGCTGTATGACTTTCATCTTTTGATAGATACACATTAATATTACCCCCGCCCCAATTTAGGATATGCCATTTACAGCAGAGGGCATCAGCCCGGACATCATCATCAACCCTCACGCCATTCCTTCTCGTATGACGATTGGTCACTTGATTGAGTGCCTGCAGGGTAAGGTGGCGGCCAATAGGGGTGAGATAGCTGACGCCACCCCATTCAATGATACCGTCAATGTCAGGAAGATATCCGATGTTCTCAAGGAGTATGGGTATCATATGCACGGAAATGAGGTCTGTCGTTCGTTTGTTCGCTGTTCATTCTTGAATTGAAAATATTTACTTGTTACAATGTTACAGAAAATGCTTTTTGTTAATTTTTGAATTAAAAGTATGTTCGTAGTATAATGTTATAAAAAATTCCAATTCATTAATTGCAGGTCCTCTACAACGGTCACACCGGTCGCAAGATGGTTTCTCAGATATTCATCGGACCAACGTACTACCAGAGGTTGAAGCATATGGTGGACGACAAGATACATTCAAGGGCCAGAGGTCCAGTGCAGATTTTAAACAGGCAGCCTATGGAGGGTAGATCAAGGTCGGTTGGTTTGTTGCTCGATTTGTGATTGGCTGGCTTGTTGATTTGGGTTGGATTGTGATTGAGTTGGTTGTTTGGTTGGTTTACGATAATATATATCATTATAATTCATGCTTAACCAACCTTTTATTATGATTAACATTCCTTGAACAGAGATGGTGGGCTACGTTTCGGCGAGATGGAGCGTGATTGTCAGATTGCACATGGGGCTGCACAGTTCTTGAAGGAAAGGTTGTTCGAGGTCTCCGACCCCTACCCTGTGCACGTCTGTAACCTCTGTGGTCTCATCTGCATTGCCAACCTCAGGAATCAGAATTTTGAGTGCAGAGGATGTAAGAATAAGACGCAGGTTTGTGGCTAATTCTATTTTGTTTCTATTTTACCATCACCTCTATCATCACGGTCATCATCACCACAACTTTCATCATTATCATAATCTCCACGTCGCCACACACACACACACACACACACACACACACACACACACACACACACAGATATCTCAGATCCGGATGCCGTATGCGTGCAAGCTTCTCTTCCAGGAGCTCATGTCAATGAGTATTGCCCCGCGAATGATGGTCACGTGAATGATGACGTAATGATGGTGATGGAGAGAAGGATGATGGGATGAGTGATGACGAACGAATGAATTTTATTTTATGTTAAATAAGAGAAAAGGACACATTTCATATAAACAAATTACAAACATATACCGACTGCGTTTCGCTCTTATTTTTGTTTGACTGAATATCTTATTTTATTCGACTGAAAATATAATCATTTTTTTCTGTCTTACTAACATTTTTATATTAAAAAGCGAGTTGTTCAATTCAAGATGTAGAAAAATAGAAAAACGCGTCTGACGGATTCGAACACGACATTCAAAAAAATTTAAAAAATATTTTTATATAAAAGCGGATTTGGCACGCGAAAAACAGATTATTCATAAAGATTTTAAAGATCATTTCGTATATCTTATATATCTATCTTGTATATCTTATGTATCTCGTATATCCTATTTTATCGTATATTTATCTCGTATATCTATCTTGTATATCTTATGTGTGTAGAAGAGTAATAAGCTAATTCAAACACATTCATATTATGCCCAAGATGATTTGTCTTCATGCAGTTATGTTATATCGGCTTGTTCGCTTTCCTTCACGGTGTTATCGGTGTTGCTGTGATGTATATCATCATTTTTAGTGTCATCATTGTCAGTGTTGCCATTGTTAGTATCGTCATTGTTGATGTCGTCTGATCGAGCAAAAACTTCGTTGGAATGATGCACTTTCATACGATGACGACGATGGTGAATCTTTTTGTGGCACTGTCGACAATGATGATGATGATGACGACGACGAATATGATGTTGATGAACTGGTGGCAAGTTCTCCGTCGAATTTGTCGTCGTATCGAACGATGACGTCATCGTGACGTAACGTCCATCATCGCATTGACTACCGCTGTTGCTATTGTTTTCTAGTAGCTCACTGCCTCTAATTTTTCGCTTGCGAATTACTTTCATTAAGAAGTTATCGCCAGCGTAGAACTTTTTTTTTTTGTCGTTGGATTTGTTGCTTGTCAAATTGTCCAATTCGTAGTCGCGATTTTTTCCGTTACCGTCGCTTTCCTTTAATGTATCGCGATCGCGATCATAATTATTCAAGCTTTGGTCGTCCGTTTCACGACGATTCGACACGTCAACGTCGTCATCTACACTTTGTTTGTGGCAGTCGGTGGTGTCGTCGTCGCTGCTGTCTTCGTTGCTTTGTATGCTACTTGCATCTCGAACTGCTTTTTTTGGATGTTTTCCTTTTTTCCTGAAGTGAATAAAAGTTGAAATTCCACAATTTGTAAATTTTAAATTCTCAAACTCGTTAACCTCAAGTTTCCAAATCTCTAGTGAAGTTTATAAGATTGAAAGAAACAAACAAAAAACATCAGCAGGCACCTCAACTTCCTCCTCCTCTTCACCCACTCATCCATGCTTCCATTCTCGGTAACGACTTTCATCACGTGGCACCTCAGCTTGTGTCGGAATGCATAAACGTTCAACCTCCTACTCGCCTTTCCAGGCTTGCACGACGTTCGCATTTGCTGCTGCCGATGGCGATAGAGTGCGAAACTGCAGAGGAGCAAGAAGGCGTTTATGAGGAAGACCAATGAGAATATCAGGCCGAATGCTGTGTAATCTGCAGATGTAAATCACTCGATGTATTGTTAATGATTTAAGAAGTTTTTGAACGAAACGACACAATTTTATTCAATTATAAAAATTGCGAGAGAAAATACTGTTACAGAGTTGACTAGAGTAAAATTTTAAGAATTAATCAAATCCGCTTGTCGATAGCTACACATTTATAAGCATCAGATTTTACGCTGCATCTAGCCAACTAACTCACCAGTAGAGATAGCCTCGCAGCACGTGATCTTATCGAGACAGGTGACGTCATAATTTAAGGCTTTTGCCCTGTAGCCAGGTAGGCAGTAGCACGTGGATTGGTTGGTTTGCTGGCTCCTCTCAACTATACCGTGCTCGATTCGCAACAGTTGCGAACAGTTCCCTGCGTCATCTAGAAATCAATTGGGAACGAATTATTAACAGTAGCAACAGTTACCACTCAAAATACCCAAATAGCCCCCTACAGTACAAAAAACAAATACGTCATTGCCATTTCATATTCACAAATCAAACCAACGACAACAATCAACATACCTGATGCAGTATCATTCAATAATAATAGTTCGTTTGTCATATTCCATTGAAGTGAGGCCATAATTAATATCAATTAGAGTTAGCTACTCTACCAAAATTGACATATTTGAAAAATTGTCTTAATTTATATAAAAAACAAACATTAATACAGAACTATAAATTTATTTTTGTTACGTTTTAATAAATAAATATCTCAAAATTAAGAATTTTTGTTACGTTTTAATAAATAAATATCTCAAATTTACGAATTTCACAAAATATCATTCGTCATTAGTGTAGAAACCGCTCGTCAAATTTTTGCATTATATATACACGAATATATATATATATATATATATATATATATATATATATATATATATATTATCAACAATTTATTAAGCGCATTATGCAAGTATGCATGCATACTTATGCTTAAATACACATACACTCACGCATAATTAAACGAGTAAATGGTTTTTAAATGCTATCTTTGTTGAGCAACAACAATTGCTCAGTTTGAAAGTCATTAAAAAAATTCTAATCTACGAGTCTTTCTAATTGGGAAACAAAGAAGCATAAAAGCATACTGGAAAGTACAAACAAATACCAAAAAGATACAAAGAAATAAGATACATACATGTATATGATAGTACATAGGCATGCGTGTGTATGTATGTACATCAAGGTGTGTATAATTTATCGCGGTACCATAGTAAACGAAGATGAATATAATTGCCACTAATATTTTTATAATTATTATTATTGCTATTATCTCTAGAATAGTTCATATAACAATTGTTTGCATTGTCGTTACTCCTGTGCTGTTATTATTGTTTCTTTTTTTCAACGTGCAAATGGAAAGAGAGTATTGATCTAACGTACGTACATGTACAACACGTATAACAATTGTTTTAATTTCAGCGCTATATAAGTGGATATACACACACACACACATGTATATTTAAGCAAATTCCACACAGGCACCTTTAAAAAATACTATATTATATTCGTTACGAGTTAATAGAAACCGAATCAAGATGATGTTTCAATTGAAATAATTAGTTTCTTTTGAATACTTCATGCTAACATGTGTATGCATGTATATATGTACACATGTGTGTGTGTGTGTATGCATGTACGTATGTGTGTAAATAATGATTTTTGTATCAATAAGGCAATGATGATTATCGAATTCCTTTAAAACGAACAGTAATGACGACTAATCACATTAAAAGCAATTTATGACAAAAATTATTCATTTATAGTGAAGAAGTTAAATAAATATCGATATAAAAAGAACGCGACACGATAATGAAGGTTTATAATGAACCGCATTCTAGATTTAAACAATTAATTAATGTAATGGTATATGTCATCAATCAAACAATCAACTAGGTAATCAATCAATCAATCAGTCAGTCAGTCAATCAATCAGTAGTCGAGCGATCAATCAAATAACTAATCCCCCAATACACCTTTCGGTCGTTCATTCACTCAAAACTGTATTGAATTCAGCAAAGGAACGAGCCAACGCGTAGTACACATCTCAATCAAGCAGCGTCCTCATCTTCTATTGGGACGAAATGCTGCAGTCATAAATAATTATACACTATCATAATTTCGTATTTAATAAATTAATCACATAATCGCTTAATTACTTTCATTACCTATTAAAAATAACAGCCAAAATTATTATCTAAGAGACAAACATCTGCCAAAACTATTTTCTTTCCTTAACAGCAGAATGGGAATAAATAATAGTTATAGATCTTAAAATGCGATCTAACAAAACTTAAAGGGCGAAATTATAAATAGTCTTATAATTACGATAATTATAACTACTATAATAATTATAAAAATAATTATTATTAATACTACTACTACTGCTGCTATAATAAAAATTACCAGGGCTGTGACAAGACAGTAATTTTTAAAAACAAGACGAGACAATGAGATCTCAAGACAAGATCGAGACATTCAAAGAGCAGGTCTCGAGACATCCGAGGACAAGGCAAGAAATTCGAGGCAAAAACGAGACGTCAAAATTTTAAAAAAATCAATCAAAAATTTAAAAAAAAAATCAGATTTGTGTTGGATTTTTATAATCAAAGTTGAATATATATATATTTATTCAAGCATATATCTGCGTGTGTTTGTGTGCATGTATTCTTATATACGCGCGTGGACATTATATGCGCCAGTACAAACTATACCTTTGTTAACTCGTGAAAACGTAAAAATGCACATTAGCCAATGAACGTTTTAGATGAAAGATGATTTGAAGCGTGAAGAATTACGATTGTTTCACTTGGACCATCTGACTGTCTCGACTATGCCGTAATTACTTTTAAATTAACATAACCAGACATTAACACAAAGCACTATAAATGAAAAATTTGTTTTCCTAAAAAATGTCAACATGTGGTGCGTGCCTGCATATTCACACATGTTAATAATATATATAAATGTTATATAAAAATGTTTTAATGTGTGTTTATAGATAAGCTCATCAAAAATGATTCGAAACATTTTGTGTATAAAAATTATTTCCTATCTGCGCTTGTTTTTAAGACGTATTCAATCAATCTTCGTTTTGCGTCCAGAGACCCGGTTCCCCGAGGTAGGACGTTGTTTTCTTTGCCATCAACTTTTTTTCAACTTTTTTATTAAGCATATCCTAAACTTTAACTTTTTTAACTTAATAACTTTTTTATTCAACTTAAGGCGTATTAAGCCAGTAAAAAAACGAGACAAAGGCTGACATCGTTTTAAAACGAGACGAGACAAAGTCGAGCCTAAAATTTTTGCGTCTCGAGGCAAGATCAAAACAGTATAAAGCTCGTCTCGAGACGAGATATTGTCCCTCGAGACGTCACAGCCCTGATAATTACTATTACTAATTCTTTCTAACTTTTTCATCGCCGTAGTAAAATCCTTTGGCCACTGGATCATCAGCCCGATCGTAAAGTTTACTTTCAACCATAGTGATGGGCGTCGATCCGGAGGCAACATGTCCAGGAGTCCCGCCGACGTTTGGTGGGAGCAAATTTTTGAGATGTTTCCTGACTGAGCGATCCAGTGAAGAATCAGATGTTTGTGGACTAGGGAATTTTTTCGGGGTGTCACAGACATCGTTGTCACTTCTTTTTATAGTAACTTCACTTACACACATCATGTTAGAATCATCAGTATCCTTGCTACAATTGAACGAGTCATCACCATCATCATCACAGGCATTATTAACGACTACTTTTTTATCTTTGGTTGCGACATCAGGTTTATTTTCTTTGTCGCCATGATCGTCACCACCGTCACCGTCATCTCCATCCCCATTGAAAATGTTACCAAGAATATTGTCCTCGTCGCCATTGAAGATATCGAGCGTTCTTTTGACATCAATATTTATCCTTATACCACCGTTAAGTCTACGGTAAGATACGACGTCATCACCATCATTATTATTAATTTTCTTGACGTCATCATTAGAATTATAATCACCACGATCAAAATGGGCACCTCTAGTTTTATCCTGGAAGCATCTCACTTTGGGTTTTTTGATTTTTCTACGTTTTTGTGCTTTGACGATACATTTTATGAAAAAAGCCAACGTATCATCGTCACTATCTTCATCATAATCATCACCACCATCGTCGTCGTCTTCACCAGTAAAAATATTATCAAGATTGCTAGCCAAAGTTTTACGGCGCCCATCCTTATTTGCGCGGTTAAAAGAGCGATAAGAACTACCTTGCTTGGAATGATTAAAATTAGCATTTTCATCATCACAGTAGCCAGCGTGATCAAGGATCTCAGATACGATATCGTCAGGGTCATCATCATGATCACTGTCTTCATTGCCATCGCCACTCAAAATGTTTCTAATAATTATAAGTAATGAATTCTGTACTGAGAACTCCAAACCAGCCAAGGATCGTTTTAAATTGAAGAAATCTTTCAAGAGGTGTTCCACATGTTGAAGAAGACTATTGAAAATAACGACCCTCGAGGGAATATAATCAGGATCCTCAAAGTTATTATTATTCCTATTATTATTCCCATCATCGTTATTGCTCCCACTATTGTCATTCTTCCTATTGTATTTTTTTCTAGCATTATAAATATCTGTTTTGAGCACTCTTCCTAATTCTTTGTGTACACCATTTGCCAAATGTCTGATGGAGCTAGCTATTTTGATGTGCTTGTCAAAACAGCTGATCAATTTCTCAAACTCCCGAGTAGTCTCGTCAGCTAGATGTTTCGCATTCGACTTGGGATAGGAAACGTTTCTGTAATTTTTAAAACTACCATTATTATCATCGCTCATGTCACTGTCTGATGTTTTTATTCTGACGTTATTCACTTTTTTCATGTCCTTTTTAAAATGACTTTCACCAATTCGTAACTTTGTCATCGAATTATCATCTCCTATGGATAACCTTTCAGTTGATTCAATTAAATTATCCATGCAACTGTTCGGCGGGCTTTCCATATTCTTTCGTTTCCCTTTTCCGTTATTAGTGATATATGTAGGACTACTGCAACGAAGATGTATCTTTGTCTTCTTAGCATCACCATTATTATTTCTATTTATATTTTTATTACAATTACTATTAATATTTTTATTATTTTTATCACCAAGATGAGCAGATAAACTCCATTTTGCTGGGCCACCATGCTTTGTATTTGAAACTTGTTTTTTGCCAGTTTCAATGGAGCTTATCACCTTATTATTATAATTTATTTTATTCATATTATTATGACTCCTATTCTTATTATTATTCTTATTGTTATTACTATTATTATTGCTGCTGCTGTTGTTGCAAGCATTGGAATCATCATCCTCATTGAAATTCAAGACTTTCTTTAAGTCTGCTACATCCGGGTACTAGAAAAAAATAATATTTATTTTGAAAAATTAAAATAATTAAAATGCAAATAAAGTAAGTATAGAAATATAAATGAACATATACACAAACTAACTTTTAAATTAAAACTAATTAATTTTATAATTTTGAATAAATTATGTTGAAATAAAAAAAAAAGATTTTGCCTCTGTAGGTGAGGAGCAGTCTTTGAAAGAAAACTTCGCTGTCAAGGTTTAAATCAAAAAATTAATTAATTAATATGGGATTTAAATATTCAATTAAAATATAATTATTTTTACAGACTCATATGTAATGTAAGAAAAATTAAAAATTTTTAGGAGAAAAAAGATGAAAACATCTAAAAACTTTTATATTTATGAGTAAAAAATGATAAAAACTGCATCTTCAACCTTGACAAGTTTTTGAAACAGATCTAATAGTTCTATGCTTTCTGCCTATACTGTTTGGCATGCGTGGTGTTTCCTTTATGTCATTTGATGCATACCCCATAGTTCGTGGGGCATATTTTTTCACAACACAAGTCATAGATGACTTGATGTCATTGTTGTTGGTGGTGCTAATTGGCACCCTCATGGGAGCCTTTAATGTTTTCTTGACAGTGCTGATGGCAATGGGGATATCTTCAGATTTTACTATGGGGACTCTCCCTGGAGGCGGAATAAACCGAGATGTTGATGCCTGTGCTTGATCTGTGGTCGCCCCATTTACTGTATCGGCCTTGCTAGCAGCAGAACCAAAGTAGATCAACTTTTTAGTGCTGAGATCAAACCTAGCCGGCAGACGAGGGGGGCGAGATGTGCTACTGCTGGGGTCAACTGCATTTGCATCCATCTAATGAATCCTAGAATCAGAATCCAATTTTTGTAATTTGTTATATTATAATTTAAATTATATAATCTATAATCTTGGTGTAATTGTAATGCAACAATATTCTGGCTTTAATTTATTTGTTAAAATATAATTAGCATTAGATTACCATTACCTGCAACTAAAATACAAAAAAATCAAACATCTGCCACATCAGGAATTCTAATTTAATATATTATAAGATAGAGGTCGGTGTTGTTGTGCTCAGTGTTGCATGTTACTGTTAGGTTAGTCAGTTGGTGTGTTACTGTTAGAGTTTAACAGTTAGACTGTTAGAAGTTGGTTAGACTCTCTGTTACAGTTAGTTGGAGCAGAGTGTTTGTTAGATGTGTTGTGTAGAAAGTAAAAAAAGTTAAAATAGTAATTTTCTGAGACAAGAAAAACCAAAATAAATGAAATTCTAATAAAATATTTGTAAAAAAAAACATTTGCTTACGTTGTCAAATTTCAAAATGTTTAATTAACTGAGAACTTTTAAAAAGGATTTTGACGAAGCAAATTTATAAAATTGAAAATGCCTCCATTTAAATGAATAGAGATGGGCGGGCAAGTCACAAAAAAGGTGCGAGTAATGTTCGAGTTAGTGACAGATTTCCTTGCGAGTTGTCGGTAAGCAAGCAAGATTAACATTGATGTCAAACATTTATTCTAAGATTGTTGATTCCCAACCAGCCTCTTACATTACTTTAGTTCAACTCGTGCTAAAATTTAATTGATATCATTACGAACCAATAAGTAATAAAACTATACGTTTTAAATCATTTGATTGTGGAGACCAAGCCATAGATTTAGATACAGAGAGGAACTATATTTGCTACTTATGAGCCCAACACTCGATCATGTTTGTTGAACAATTTTATTCGTAAAAACACTAAAAAACAAGTATTTAAAAAAATAAAATCATATTAAATCAACATAATCACTAATTAGTTTATTTATTTAATTTTTCAATATTTAAAAAAAAACGAAATAACAATGTTTATTATAATTTATTAAATCAATGTTGTTATCAACAAATTCTACTATTTATATATTGATAGTAAACTGTAATAACGACAACAGGAAACTTTCTTATCAATGTTAAATATTATTATTCTTATTATTACAACGACAATAAAAATAATAATAATTGTTATTATTATTATTGTTGTTGTTGTTGCAACTATATGCAGGGACTGAGTCTCAAAATATTAAATCATGAATTAGTTATGAATTTTCATATTAAATAAATAAATAAATAAATAAAAAAGTTTATGATGAAAAAATAAATAAACAATAATTCAAATGAATGAATGATTGATGGAGCGACAAAATGATGAATGAATGAATGAGTGTGTGTGTGAATGAATGATCGAGTGTCATATGATGAGTGATTGAATGAAACAAGCGAAAAATATAAGAAATTCTAGTAAACGAACTTTACTTTCTCAATATAAAAAATATATGTATACCATACATATAGTATATATATATATATATATATATATATATATACATATAGTACATATATATATATATATAGTCGAAATTCAAATATATATTGATCTAATGTCGAAATAACGGTAAATGTAAATGTATACACTTATATACATAAATAGATTTGATATATATATATATATATATATATATATATATATATCAAATATATCCTCATCAACTATGTATGAAGGTATGGAGCGCCAAAGAAAGAAGCCTCCCCATCACCATTTCACTTCAAAATCCAAACGTTAATATTATGTTAGATCCTTTCGGTGCACTACTATGTATCTCTAATTTCAAAAAAAAACACGAAAAAATATTTTAAGCGCGTCTTGAATTACGCGCCACTAACAAAGTCATTTATATATATATATATATATATATATATATATATATATATATATATATATATATATATATACACACTTGTATATATTAATTTATATACACACATACTTGAAAGAATGAATTTTTTGTCTTTCTTTTTTAAAATTTATTTTAATATAATGATACAACTAACTAGATTAAATAAATGAATATATTAATTAATTGATTAATTAATTAATTAATATAAAATAATAATTTTATAAGTAATATTAAAATTATTATAAAATGGTAAAAGGAAGGATGGTAGAGATGAAAGGGGTTACAGACATTTTTTATTTATAAATTTGAATTTTAAAAAAATTTAAAAAGCGTTAATTATGTGATCAAAATAATTAAAACGCATGAATATATACTTGTGTAACCAACATATAGATATATATATAACTGTGTGTGTGTGTATGTGTGGTGTGTATGTGTGTGTGTAACATATAAATATTATAAACCACAGCTAAACAAATGAAATGAAATGAAAGCGTAAAAAACGTGTTAACAATCATGAGAGTGTGTATGTCTGCGTGTCTTCCAAATAAAAAATGGATGAATGAATAAATGAGTTAATGAATGAATGAATGAATTAACGAGTGAATGAATAAATTAATGCTTGAATGAGTGAATGTAATAGTAATCTAAAATCCTTTATAAAATTTAGAGTAAAAATCTGTTGACATCAATCTAAAATCGCTTTAAAAATATTTAAATGAGATGAAACTGAAAGCAAGTAAAAGTGGTTGAATAAATAAATAAAATGAAATAAAAGTGAATATGCATGAGGAAGACAACAACGTACAAGTGGATAAATACATAAATAAATAAGCATCATCAAATTAAGCGCTATACTCTAATAACGAATATAAACAATGATCAAAACAACAACGACGACGACAACAACGACATCAACAAAGACATCAACCATTTCAATTTTTACTTTCCCACAAACAAAGTAATTCATCTTAAAACCCAGAAAAAAACCAAAAAAGTAGGCATGCACACACACACACACACACACACACACACACACCATACATTATTTTACCCACAACTATCGTCTAAACTCTAAAATCCTCACTACCATCATCAATAATCCAGTCAGATTCATCATCATCGTCCTCGTCGCCTTCATCATCATCATAGACCTATGAAAGAAATCTACCGTTAGTGACATTAACCGTAACACAAAATACAACAACATCAGATTGCTATAAACAACAAAATAACAACAAATAACGTTAAATGATAATAACAACAATAACAACAGAATGATGATAACACTAACCAAACCACATCAATAACACCACCAGCATTAATTCCATTAATCCTGAAAAACCGAAGTGAAACCATGGAGCGAAAAATAGAAACAACAAAAGACTATTATTATTATTATCATTTTTATTATTTATTATCATTATTAAAGAAAAAAATGAAACAAAGTAATTAATAAAGTAGCAAGGTCTATCACTCCATTAAATGTTATTGTTATTTACTAAGCATATACATAATGTATATATAACAATATAAATATATATATATATATATACACACACATATATATATATATATATATGTGTGTGTGTATATATATATATATATATATATATATAATCAACAATCATTATTGTGATATGCAAAGACATTATATATATATATATATATATATATATATATATATATATATAACAGTAAACCAAATAAAACTGAAAGAAACTGAATGAAATAACGATAAACGGTCTAATAACAACAATAATAAGAATAATAAACAATAAATAATAACAACAATAATAAGAATAATAAACAATAAATAATAACAACAATAATAAAGAGTAAGAGAACAGATGTTAAATAGCCACATTTGACCGATGACAGCATGTGGCGCGTGCGTGTGTGTGCGCGCGTGTGTAATATGTTGTACGTCTGTGACCTCGGGTTTGTTAACAATACTCAATATCGGCGATATCGACACCGAAACCGGTTTTCAGACTTAGAGCCGATACCGATACTCGCTTTTGAGAGCTTCGCCAGGAATACCGATCCTTAAGCTACTGTAACATGTTTATGGCCGTTTGTGATACAGCTCGTGTAGCAAGATGTGTAGAATGCCGTGTAATGCGTTGTTTACCATTTGTATGTTTGTATGTATGAATATAGGTGATCTGATCACATACAATTGTATAGTATAATATAAACGAGTAAATATAATGTAAGAATACAATCTATGCACTTATATGTACAGTACACATACACACACACACACACACACTCAGACAGACATACATACACACACACACACACACACACACATATATATATATATATATCAGCAAACACACTTAGGTACACACATACATACAAATAAACAATCACTCACACACAAACAGACAATCCTTAACATACAAGATACTAGGTATTATAGCAGCTTATATAATCTATAACAGCTTAAATTCACTGTAACTATTGTTATAAGTGCACATACCTAAAAAAAATTACAACCATTGTACGTACACCTCTTCAACGGCTCAAATAACTCACATCCAACCAAACTCATTAGCTACGCTTTTTCTCCACAAAACTCATCCTTGCATATCCGTGAATACTACACGCACACACACACACACGCACATACAAATTTTTCTAATCTACGTTTATGTTTAACAGTCTACCAATATAATATATATATATATATTTTTAGGTTACAAACTACAAGCCTTTATAACGATAAAATGACGAATCTAGCAATCCAGCAGCACTCAATGCGTGTGTATTATATAAAAAAAACTAAACACAACAGATGTATACAACACATATATACATATATATGCAGTAATTTAAAAAATCTACCGAATTTCTAGCGTTGGATAGAATGTTACCGCCGATAATACTTTCATTAATTATGGTCTTTGACCAGCATTCACTAGCATACCTACGACCAACCGAAGGAATTTAACCAGCGAACATGAACGTGAGCAGCTCCATCTTTCTCGTGAGTTAATAGCGACGATGTAGCAAAGCAAAATATAATAGTCACTCAGTTGTCTCAAGAACTGTGACTGTGAAAACCACTGTGAATATCGACGATGACATTCTATCCAATGCTAGAATATTCGGTAGATTTCATAATTTACTGCATTAACTATGGTCTTTTACCAACACTCACAACACTCACCAACACTCATTGATATATATATATATATATATATATATATCAATATTATATATTATATATATATATATATTCACAATGAGAATATAAAGGGTGAGAACTTCCAACCCGCCCCGGCCGGCCAGTACAAGTGCACTATTTCAACATGGAAATATGGAGAGAGATGGTGCACTTCATGTGCTCGTACTGGCAGGCCGTAAAATCTCACCCTTCATATATATAAATATATGTATATATATATTCATATGTAAGTATGCAAGTATAAATAAAAGTAGGAATAAATAAAAGTTATGTATTTAAATATAAATCAATAAATAAATACGTCAATCCATGCAGCAAATATGTAGATTCACACTAGATTAATAAGAATTTTACTTAAAAGCGTAACAAACTAATGATTGAATATTGTCTTGAATGGCCTGGCGACAGCAGCCAACAACGACGCCACAATCACCGACGTGTAAAACAAGGGCGCAGAAGAGAACGTAATAAAACCAATTTCAAGAGAAACAAGCCTCTAACATGTATACAGGAACATTTAAGAGACACCCAAAAGTCATTGTAGCAGTTATTAATTGAATAAAAAGTGTTAATGGTAACTGTTGAAGTGAGTAAATAACTAATTAAAGAACCAATTAACTCGTATATAAAATTCAAGTGATAATCGACAACAAATGTTTTCATGTTTCTCAGAAAAACAAACATTTCAAGACAGTACCGCACCTAGAATCTGTATAGGCTTACGTACATATACCATCTAGTTTTGCAATAGAGATACAAATTTCACTTTCATTTTCTAATTTTACTTTTAACATTTTAGTTTCGCTTTTACCTTCCTGACAAAATTTCCAGTACAATAGTTTTGTATTTTCCAAAAAAATTACATACATCTCATTCTTACATTTCGCAATGGTTAAAATTTAACAGAAACCGAATAAAATTTTTAACATTATATCTAATTGATAAATTTTTTTGACAAACTCCTTGTACCAACAACAACACAAACAAACAAACAAACAAACGACAACACAAAACAATAAGCATACACACAAACATACAAACAAACAAACAAACAAACAAACAAACAAACAACAACACAAACGTAAACATAAACAACAACAATAACAAACATCACAAACATTATGTGATTAAATAACTTTAAGCGTTAAAATATTTGAGCTAGCGATGATGACGATGATAATAATAATAATGATGATGATGATGATGATAATAATAATAATGATGATGATGATGACGATGATGATAATAAAGGTGTAATGTTTGAAGTTATCATTAAGAAATACTCTTACAATCGATTAAATATTATTACACATTACTAAATGATCAATTAAATATTATTAATTATATATATATATTATTAAATATTATTAAAACTAATGGAGAATAAATTAAAGCAAAAATAAGCAAAACGTATTAATCAGCGTTAATTTTTTTTTAAATTTATTATTTATATATTATTTTTAAAACACAATAAATCCAAAAACATTTTCATATTAATAACATTAATAATTAAAAATAGCAATTCGTACTAAATAAATTTACAAAATAAGAAGCATTTCTTTAACCACTATTATTTATATTATTATTATTATTATTCTCGTGTGTAAATAAATTATATTACAACAAATAGAATTAAATAACCGTGCGTGAACATGCATTTTCAAGCAAATCTTTTTCAAATTATATATTTTTTTCATTATTATAAATTAAATTTTTTATCAATTTTAAACCGCAAGTAAGATATGTATGTGTGTATGTGTGTGTGTGTGTGTCTGTGTGTGTACGTAGTACAAACGTACGTATGTATGTATGTATATGTGTGTGTTGTATATGTATACACGCATATACAAACATACAACACATCATATATATTGTATAACGTGAAATAATTTTCATATGTATGTATATATGTATATATTAAGATGATCACCGACATAGTATTAATAATATTTATTATTATTATGATTATCATTATAGTTATACATAAAAAATACTATCGATATATTTAGCATTAGAAACAAGCTATCAATAAAAAATCAACAATAATAACAACAACAATAAATTAAATAATAATAAAACAATAGCAATAATAATAATAATGATAATAATAACGAAGAACAATAAGAGTAATAATAAAAAAAATTATGATCATTAAATATATTTATGATGGTTATCACAAAGGTTGTATTCAAGTAGGATGTGTGTGACGAGCAGACGTTAACAATCAAACTAGCGGGAGATGTGCACGTGTGTATGTATGTCTGTATTTCCGTTTGTCTGTCTGTCTGTATGCATGTCAATATGTTTGCATGTACAAACTTGTGTATATATGTATGTATAATTCTATGTAAGTGGTGTATGTGTATAAGTTTGGATGATTAAAAAAAACAAGGACAAACATATATTTGCAGGTGATTTAAGTAAAAATTCACACACACACTAACACACACACGCACGCACACGCATACATTCAAATCCAGACACCCACATACAAATGTGCGCACGTTCGTGTGTGTGTGTGTGTGTGTGGTGTGTGTGGTGTGTGTGTGCTGTGTGTGTAAGTAGGTAAAAAAGAACCGGTTTTAACATTGTAAAGAACCAAAAGAATTGTAGATAAAAACACCTACAATGAATAGCTAGCTGAATGCATGAATTGAATGCATTAAAATGAATTGATAGATAGATAGATGGATGGATGGATGGCTGAATGACGGACAGAAGAAGGAGAATTGAAAAAATTGGATAAATGAATGATGATGGATGGATGGATAGATAGTCAGCCAAAAAGCAAATTGAAAAAATAGAAACATGTGAGAAAAAGTGATAAGTGAATAACTGAACGGAAAATGAATGATTGAACGAACGAACGAACGAACGAATGAATGAAAAAATAAGAAACAAACAAAACAAAACAACCGGAAATACTAACGAAAGAATGAAACGAACTGAAAAAAAGGGGAATACAAAGACCTAACAACGGTAGTAGTAATGACAAAAACATACACAAGAGAGATAAAAACGTTTCTGTTGGAAAATAATTATACTGAAATAATAATAATAATAATAATAGCTATAATAATAATATAAATAATAACAACAATTATAATTATAACGCTATTGAATATAAAAACAACCAAAAACAATGTTTAATTTATCTAAATACGGATTCAAACAAATGATATATATATATATATATGTATATATATATATATAAATTTTAAAAGCTAATCAAACATTGCAAAATAATTAAATAAATGTAACTATATTTACATATATACATACATATCTAATTCATAAATGTATGTTTGTATATATGTATGCATATGTATATATATATATGTATATATATATATGTATACATATATATACATATATATATATACATACACATACTACATAGTATGTATATATGTACGTACGTAGATGAATCATTAACGTATAAATATATTCTTTGTGTATATATGTATCTAATAACCAGCCAATATAATGTAAAGATACAAATGTTAAATGAAAACTACTACAAAACTACTACTACTACTTCACCATCTTCATCATCACTATCGCCACCTTCACCATCATCATCATCATCATTTCACTCATCATTATCACCGTTACATACATCGGCATCCAATTCATATCCTTATAGGGTCTAACAAACGGCGGACAGAGCGTATTTTTTAAAGAAATCCAATAAGAATGAATGAGCCAGGCTGATTTCATTAAACAGACAAACACACTCACACAGACACACACACACACATGCATATACACGCACACACATACATACGTACATAGAAACACAAATGCATGCAACTAAGCATGCATAAAAACCTAGACAGACGCATGTGAAGATATCTCATCTTTCAGCATCATCCTTCCAATCACTGTCGCCTTAATATGATAATAATTCACAATAATAATAAAATTACTATCATTATCATAATTATTATTGTTCTTATTATTTTCCTAATCGGGCAGGTTCGACTAACATCTTCGACAACGGCAACAAAGAGAACAAAAAAAAAACATCTTAAACAAACACATAAGAAAGACGCTAAAAAAAACTGAATTAAATTAACAAAATCAGCAACAACAACAACAAAAACTACAACAACAACAACACATCATCATAGTAGTAGTAGTAATCGTCGTCGTCAGTCCTGCCTGTCTCAGCGACGTGTGGGACTCCATTGGAGAGCGCCAGGCACATTTCTACCGGGTGGCCACTGTGGCTGTTGGGGCTGTCCATACATCGGCCATAGCGGGAGATGACCTGATGGCGGCAGTGGTAGCAGTACAGGAACATTGCGGTCACCAATATGTTAAAAAATGTCAATCTTATTCTTCATTAATCCACCCATTCACTATCTGCAACAACACAATCACAATGACAGCTGCAACCACAATAACCACCACAGCTACAACAACAACAAACCTCTGATAGAAGGAGCGGAAACGTGTCCTCCGGAAGTAGCGGCTACCCCTGCTCCACCACCAGCAACGGCCGCAGTTATGCCCCCTGTGGCACCCCCTCTGACAAGGGCCCTCCCTCTGCCGTCGGGATAGGAGGCAGCATAGTTGAGGTAATCCTCTGCTTCGTAGGTTGGGTAGTAGTCGTAGTCGTCTGTGTAACTGCCGCCTCTGTAGTCGCGTGCGTAGTAGTCGACAGCTATAATGTTGGTGTTACGTGTTGTTAACCGTTAGTAGTGAATACAACAGCAACATGCCACAAAGAAAGTACGGAAAGAAAAGGAAAGTGCAACAACACAGCCCAGTAACAAACAAACTTGGTATATGAGATCTGAAGCCTCCCCTAAAGAGGAACGGCGGTCTGGCAGACCTGGACATCCCTCTCAGTGGAACTACGCCACCCGGTCCACCCCCTCCACTGCTACCTCCATAATATTGGGAGGGTATGTAGGAATCATCATAACTACAAGTAGGTAGGTACAAACAGTAGATGTATGAATGAATGAATGAATGGATGAATGGATGGATGAATTGATTGATTGGCAGATAGAAATAGATAGATAGATCGATTGATCGATCCTCATAATCGTCCCAACATCCTTATTAACAACATCATAACCATCGCATCATAACCATCACATCGTCATCGCCATGGTTGACATACAAATGTTTGAACTGTTGTCTTCTCTTCTCCTTCTGCTTGTTCTCCGATGGGGGCTTCGCCAGTGAGATCTGCATTTCAGAATCACCTATTTTCTGCAAGCAAGATTGTGGTGATTATGGTGATGAAGAAAACTGCAGTAAAAGTGATGGTAATAAGAACGACGACGACGATGATGACGATGGTGAGAATGACCAACTACGTAATCGTAACTTTTACCTTCCCTTGCAGTTCTTCCATGGCCTGTAAAGCCTGGTTCCTATCCTCAAAGTGCACGAAACTGTAGTCTTTCACCTGATTATAATAATGATGATGCCGCGTTAAGATGAGGAAGAGGTGAAGAGACACAAAGATGATGCTGATGATGAAGATGATAATCAGTTTGACCTCTAACCTTCTTAACCCTCTCGACCTTTCCGTACTTTTCAAATGCTGCTCTCAACTGATCATCAGTTACATTGGATTTCAAGTTTCTCACGTACAAAACCTTGACCTGTGAAAACGGTAATAACAACGATAAGAAGAATGACCATGATGATCAAAATGATGAAGTTGAAGATGACGACGACGACGAGGAAGATGAAAAGGTTTACAACGAAGCAAAGTGAAATTTCACGCAATGACCTTATTCATGATCTCATCGTCGGGTTCCTCGAGCGGATCGGCCCAATCGACGATGATGTCACAGCCCCAGACCCTCATCCAGCCATTGCCAATTTTGTGCTTGGCCAGGGATGCACTCTTGTGACTGTCGTACTCCAGGAATGCGAACCCTCTGTTCTTCTTCTTCGGGTCGTCTGGCGAACTGTAGATGATCACGTCCACCAAGCCATCTGGTCAGTGTTTCAGTGGACAAGTGAGTGAATGTATGAAGAGTGAATGAATGAAGAGTAAGTGAATGAAGAAATGGGTGAATGAATGAATGAATGAGTGAGTGAGTGAGTGAGTGAGTGAGTGAGTGAGTGAGTGAGTGAGTGAGTGAGTGAATGAATGATATATAATTTCTATAACATTATCATATCTTAAAAACGATCATCAGGAAAATAAAAACAGTAGCAACTTCTTGTTTAACACTGAAGATAAATCAAACATCATATTGATTGATAATGTAAAACACAACACAGCTAGACGAGCAGGCAGTGCATACACACATACACATACATATACACACGTACATATATACACACGTACGTGCTTACGAACATATCTATATGTACACATACATACGTTGGTGTATAAACATCACACATGTATTATTGATGATGCATTTAAGCAAGCAGATATATCCCAATATTGAAACAAATTATACACACATGCAAACACACACACATATATATATATATATATACAGGGATGTGTTTGTATGTATGTATGTGTGTGTAAAAAAGACGGTGAAATCTTGCTATACAACTATCAAAGGACACTTAAAGTATGTTTCATTGTAGGAGCAGATTTCATCATCAGGTCAAAATAGAGCCCTTGGATGGAATTTAAAAAAGGTTCTTTCTGGTAAATCTGAGCCTCACTCACACGTCACATCAATTGAATTGATATTTTCAAAAACGAAACTAACAGAATTCATAACAAAAACAAACAAACATAACTTTGAAAACGAGACTAGGAAAAAACAACAGCAACAAATAAAAAAAAACAGCATCCATAATATTGAGAAATATCATCGATTAGACCTTAAAAGCATGGCAAAGTACAGATGATATAACTCCCACAATGAATGATACGGTACATACATAAACTATGCTATCATTGTATTGTGCGCTGAACTGGATAGGTAGAAGTACCTGAAGACCCACCAACCTATTACATATGTGTAAATACTTTCGTCAAGTCTCAATAGATGTCACACATGTTTCATGTTTGCTGCGTCTTTCTTCAAGGCTGTTTATCTACTCTTTGGTCTGTTTGTTTGTTTTTTTTTATATTGTTTGTGTTGTTTATTCAAAGTGTTGATGTTTGTTTGTTTGTTTTGTATTTGTTTATGCTTTTGGATTACTAACGCATGTGCTGTTTATGCCTACACTGTACCGTACTGTAATGTCCTGGTGATATTTGCTTTGAAATTTTCACTCATGTTTATACATGTTCTTGAGTCATGTGGTCCCATTAACATATACATTGTGAAATTAGATTGAATAGATCTAAATATAAATAAACGGTTGCTCTAATTAAGTCTCTCAAAGCAAAATTCTTTGTAGGTGTATGTGTGTGTTTATTTGTGTGTGTGTGCGTGAGTGTGCGAGTGTGTGCGTGCATGAAGTATTTCACACAGAAAGTATTTTATTACCACTACTTCGTTACTGGTCTTCTCATCAATCCAAATAATCATCACAATAACAGCCATCATTAACGTCAAGCAATCTAAAACACAAAAAATTCTACTATACATTAAAACCAACAAAATCATACATCACATCTAGGTATTTATTTGCAATAAAAATGCAAAATGTACCTCAAATATACCGTATTACAACGTAACTAATGGTCATAGGTAATGTTAAAACTATTCCCATATGTGTGTATATACATACGCCATAAACAATACAATAAAATATATAAGAAAATACATGTATCAAAAGAATAACGCAAAAAATAAGCACACACACACAAACATATATATATATATATATATATATATATATATATATACATGCAAACGTTTATTTAGATATTAACTATATATATATATATAATAATGGTATTGTGCATGTAAGTATAGATGATCTTTTCGGTATCAACTATGTGTTAGAATGCATCACATATTTGTATATCAGCAAAGAATTCAATTACAGATCCGACATACAAGAAATTCCATAATTCCATCACATATATACATTACATATATATATATATATATATATATATATATATA
>NW_008703617.1:1739766-1746457 GCF_000326865.2 Helobdella robusta | reverse complement strand
AAATAAAACCAAAACCGACAAGTTAATATTAATATTAATAATTTCACCAATAACAAAATATAAAATACTATTAGTAATCAAACAATGTCTGCCGAAGGGACCTACAAATATGCTGAAGAAGTTTCTGGAATTGTTTTTGAAGGGGAAGAAACAGTGAAGGAGATTCAGTTTGGGGTGAAACATGCTGAGATGTCGAAGAAGCACAACACTGGAAATTACGAGCAGGTCGTCTACATGAACATCACCTCGAAGGAGGGTAACTGTTACTGCGTTGAATTGAGTGCATCTGGTTACAGGGTCGGTCAGTCTGCTGTCGTATGTGTGTTGTGCATGTTTTTTATTTATTATTATAAAATTTATTTATATGATCATGATATGATGTGACTTCTGTGTGTGTGTCTATGTTTGTCTTTGTGTGTGTCTGTGTGTGTGACTGTGTGTATTGTATGGTATTTAAGGGATTTTATACTTATCACATCTTACTGTTTTAGGCTTTTAAAATTAACCTGATAATATGATAATATATTGATATTCTTAATGCTTTTATAATCTACTTATAATAATTTTTGTTGTAGATTGTGGGCCGACAGTATGACAACATCTCAGGCGAAGACTCCACAAAGTATTACGAGACAATTTATGCTTTTTTAGATGATGTCAGTCCTCTCTATCGGGTCTGTTTTAGCGATGCGCTGGCCGAGAAATTGAAAAAACTTGAGGACATGCAGAAAGACAACAGTGTAATAAAATTTTATTTTTTCTTTTTCAAAATAATTAATATTTTAAAACAATAAGTAATTCAATTTGGTAAATAGTAGACGTTCATAAAAGTTTGGTGAAAATTTTAACCATTCATTCATTCATTCATTCATTCATTCATTCATCTATTCATTCATTTATTTACTTATTTATTTATTTATTCATTCACTTATTTATTTATTCATTCATCCATTTTTTCTCTCATTTAGGATGCATATGATGATAACTTTGGACTATAGATAGGAACATTCAACATCGATTTGACAACAATGTGTGTGTGTGTGTGTGTGTGTGTGTGTGTGTGTGTGTGTGTGTGTGTGTGTGTGTGTGTGTCTGTATGTGTGTGTGCATGTGTGTGTATGCATATAATATTTATAATAATATAATAATATTTTTTGTTATTTATACAAATATACATTCTTACACTGAATCTTAAAATAAAAATTCCATTTTTCATTGAATTTCAATTATGAGACCATCTATTAATATTTATTTTGCTTCATTCTAAGCCATAACGTCGAAGATGATGACGTTAATGATACATAGACAGATATAGATAGATAGATAGATAGATAGATAGATAGATAGATAGATAGATAGATAGATAGATAGATAGATAGATAGATAGATAGATAGATAGATAGATAGATAGATAGATAGATAGATAGATAGATAGATAGATAGATATTTTCATTTAATTTTTTAGCCGTTTTTTTGTTTGTGAGACGTTTGGACGCTAGTTTCTCGGGTTTTTAAAAAAAACTCTGGTCGCAACTTTAATTAGTAAAAAATTCAATTACTTTGAGGCTTTTTTTTTGTTCTTTTTTACATTTCATGCCATTCAGCGTTTTGTAACGAAATGCCGCCTAGTTATCATGTTAAGACCATATCTGTTTTCATTGTGTAAACGTAAATTTTTATAAAATGAAGTTTATTTAAAATTAACTCTATAACTAAACTCTCTGTTTAGGAGTTTGTTGAGTGGTCTGAATGATCATTTTAGTTGATTTTTAGATTATTTGGTGGACATACGTGTGTGTGTGCATGTCTTTACTTTCTTGCCCTTATTTCATCACAACTATTGATTTCAATTACGTGATTGATAAATGAAAAATACATCAGCATTTGTTCGGTTTGATAGATGTTTCTCAATGTAATTTGCAGTGCAAGGATCTACTCTCATTCGTTTGTTTAAATTAACAAGAAAAAGAAAAATAGAGAGAGAGAGAGAGAAAGAAAAAGGAGGCAAAAGATTGATTGAAAAAAACTAGAAAGTAAGAGACAAAAATGAGATGCCACATGTCTGTTGCTATCATTGTTAGTTGGTGCTATTTTTGTTACAAAATTTACTCCAATATATCATGAAAAACTTTTTGTAATAAGAATTAAGATAAATTTATCGTTTCAAAGTTGGTTTCCGAGTTTAAATTGAGTTTAAATATGAATGTAATATTTACGGAAGCCAGTATGCAATTTTTGATGATGACGAAGATGATGACGTAGATGATGACGCCTTCTATGACGGTGAGATGATAACGTTGCTATAGCAGAGGCTAAAGCTGGAATGTGCTGTCAATTAAATTATACATATTTCTTGACGTTTGCAATTTCCGTTTCAAAGATTTCCAAAAATTTCTTAAGAAAGAAATTACAATAGTTAATCTATTTCTAAATATGGACTGTAGGTGGAGAAAATATATGCATGCATGCATACGTTAGTATGTATTTATGTTTGTATGTATGTATGTGTGTGTGTGAGCGTGTGTACGTGCGCGCGTGTGTGTTTGCTCGCATACCATTTTGTGATTTTTTAAACAGAAGTGATAGAGCGGAATGTTTGCCTAGGACATCATTCCTAATGCAATGCAGTTATTTATTTTTATCCATCAATTTAGCAGCCTCTATGGCGGTACATAATTAACTGCTGACCACCTAAAAGACGTGGAAATGTGTGTTTGTGTGTGTGTTTGTGTGTGTGCGTGCGTGTGTGTGTGTGTGTTGTGTGAAGATTATGATGGTCATTATCGTTAAACCTGGAGTTTGGAATTGAATGGAATTTTAAATTTCTTTAAATGAACTAAGCTAATAGATTTTTATTTAGGCAACGTTTGAATGGCCAGCTTTGCCTAATTTCCTGTTTAAATTTAACAAAACTTTCTCTTTTCAATCTTCTCAAAAGTTTTTTCCCGATCATTTGAATACAAAAAACTTAATTCGCTATTCATTTTCGAATATATTGTTAAACTTTACAAATGATAAAAAAAATTATCAACGGACGTAAACTTTCTTTGCCAAAAAATTATTAATCTTTCTGCTACTGAGTCGACCTATGAGTTCAACAAATGAAGAAAAAACTAAATAAGAAGCGAGAAAGTAAATAATATGTAGAAAGAGAGAGAGAGAGAGAGAGAGAGAGAGAGAGAGAGAGAGAGAGAGAATGGCAAGGAGTGCTAGTGCGAAAAGATGTCTCGTTGTCTTCTTCCATATAAAGTTGACCGCCTTTATAAAACCAACCTTCATTCGGTTTCTCCTGCAATTGAAAATACTTTCATCGTTTAGTTTTTACAACAGCCAATGAAAGATTCATTTGCCGTAGTGCTGCATTGTTAGCAATTTTTCTCTACCCTGACTCGTATGGTCTATTACGATATATCAAATTGATTTGTATCATTTAGTTGTATCATTGTTTAGTTTATTAGAATATATCACATTGAGTTCTATCATTAAGTTGTATCATTGTATCTTGGTCGCAAGATTTCTTTCATTAATTATCATTATAATCCTATTACAACTATCTATTATAGTTGATACAGCCGTAATTGAATAATACTTACTTAGTGTTTGAATTCTAAGTGGCTACTTATTTATAAATCATATTTTCATTCAATAAGAACGAAATTGATTATTATGAATTAATTTAATGGTGAGAAATAAAAATTATTTGCGCCAGGAAACCTCATCTAACTGGAACATTAACAGTGAAATTAGACATTGTTACTAGAGATCACTTTATCTGCTTGATTATTTCCATATATATATATATATAAATATATTTATTCAAAACGCATTATTATGTTTTATTAAATTTATATATATCAAAAATAACAATAAACAAATTAATATATTGTTATAAATACATACATATAAAAAGTTATTAATAAACTGAAATTAAAATTAATTTCGCGAAAAATCGCGTCCTATTGCATTCCATCGAACGTTTGTACTCAAATTGAAGGATCGTCCAGAGGTTTGACTTTGTAAATTTCCATAAACTTTATCAATAATTTTGTTATTATTATTATTATTATTTGAAGTTTTAGTAGTAATAGAAGTAGCGGTTATGTCGTAACAGCAGTAGTCATTGTAGTAGTAGTAATAGTTGTAGTAGAAGTGGTGGTGGTAGTAGCAGCAGTAGTAGCAGCAGCAGTAGCAGTAGTAATAGTAGTAGTGTGTTTGTTGGTTAAGTGAGTATATGATTAAATGAGTAATATAGTTGTAATTGACTGATTGAGTGAATGATTGATTAGTTGATTGAATGAGTGAGTGAATGGTTGATTGATTGGCTTGTTTTCACGAACCCCAGGCAAGCGCAGATTGTTTTAGTGACGTGTGATATGACGTTTTATGACGTCAGTGATTGAGATCAGATAATGAAGTCGGTCCCCTCATAACGGCGTTCTTTATCAACTTACTTTTTGATGACGTCACTAATTCTGTTTATGGCGCGTTGTTTGCGTTCGTCGTTGTTGTTTTGCTAATGTTTCTATTATTATCATTTATTCATTGTTGTTATTATTTAGTGTTATTATTACTATTGTGTTCATGTGTTTGTGTGTGTTTGTGTAAATTCTAGAGTGGCTATATAGAATAGGAAAGAAAAAAACATACAAACAGACAGACAGGGAGGGAGGGAGAAAGAAAGAGAGAGAGAGAGAGAGAGAGAGAGAGAGAGAGAGAGAGAAAGAGAGCGAAAAGGGAAGGAATTTTTTTTCAAACTATTAATAATTGTTTATGAATTATAGTTTCTTATTTTTCAATTTATGTAGCGTGCAATGATGAAGAAGATGGCGACGTTGATGTTTGTGCTGTTGTTCGTCTGCTCCTGTTTAACTTCGTCAGTTGACTCGAGGCAGTATTTGAAAGCAGAGGGTTGGAACTGTTATTATTATTTTTATAATTATTATTATTCTTTTTATAATTATCATTCATTCATTAATTCATTCATTTATTCATTCATTCATTCTTTCTTTCTCTCCTTCAACCGTTCCTCCGTTACATCACCGTCATAACATCATTATATCGAGACTCTGGATAAAATGAGGAATGTTGTTTATTGTTGTTTGCTCTCTTGTATGTGTGTGTGTGTATGTATGTGTGTGAGTGTATGTATGTATGTATGTATGTATGTATGTATGTATGTATGTATGTATGTATGTATGTATGTATGTATGTATGTGTTTGTATTTATGTGTGTGTGTGTGTGTGTGTGTGTGTGTGTGTGTGTGTGTGTGTTTATGTATATGGTATATGGAGGCAAGCAACAACAACGATATCTTTATATCTTTAGTGATGTATTTATTTAATGCCATAACTTGCGTTTATATATTACTTTTTGAGGACATCGTAAACACAAACATTCAAAATTTGATACGGCGGGAATGAAAGATGAGCGATTGAATGAATGAATGAATAATGAATGAATGAATGAATGAAAGAATGAATGAACGAGTGAATGAACGAGTGAATGAACGAGTGAATGAATGAATGAAGAACGAAAGAACGGATGAACGAACGTATGACTGAAAGAATGGATGAACGATAGACCGACAGACCTACAATCGAACGAACCAGTGAATGAACGATTGAATGAACGACAGAATGAAAAAATGAATGTTGTTTGAAAAACAAAAAATGAATGAAAAGTGAGGAGAAAGACAAAAATAATATTTTTGATTGTACAAAAAGTGAACTTATACTGAACAACGATTTTACGTCCGTAACTTTTGCAGTTTCTCATAATTCTTATTGGCGGGTTTCGTGATTCAAAAAATTAAAAAATGAACTAAGGATGATGACGACGACGACGATAATGTTGATGAGGATGATGTTGATGTTGTTGATGTTGTTATTGTTGATGTTGTTGTTGTTGTTGATGTTGTTGTTGATGATATTGTTGTTGGTGTTGTTGTTGATGTCATTTTGTTGATGTGTAGGTAGACTCGATGATGAGATTTAACATTCTCCGAGCTACACTAATTCGCTATCATCGCCACCATCAACGTCATCATCATCATCATCGTCATCATCGTCATCATCATCATCGTCATCATTATGACTTCCTCTTAGCCAGTCATGCACATCTCTACCGAGGCAACCGTTCCAAAAATAATGATAACATTAACATGATGACTCTCATACATTAGCATAATGACAACAACAACAGCAATAACAATAATAATTATGATGACGATGATGGCGACAATTAAGTCATAGTAATGACATCCTAAAGTGATGATGATGACGACGACGATGATGATAATGATGTCGATGAAAGTGAAATCACTGTAGGAGGACAAACAATAGGAACGTGTTGCAGTCTTTGACGATATCACGTACCATGATGACGATGATGATGATGACGATGACGACGATGATGATGATTATTATGATTATAAATTAATGACGATGACTTTTGTTACTAATATTAATATTATTGTTATTATTATTATTACTATTATTATCACAATGATGATGATGATGATGATAAATGGATTAAACAACAACAACAACACCACCAACAACAACAACAACATAATAATATAATAATAATAATGATAATAATAATAAAGATAGTTCGATGATCATTGAACTGATATATACATGAGAGCAGAATGGAGAAGCATACAAAGGAGGAAAGCATTGGATGGCGTGA
>NW_008703617.1:1709766-1737266 GCF_000326865.2 Helobdella robusta | reverse complement strand
TAACACACTTATACATTATCGTTATCGTCATCATGGTCATTATCATTCCCTTTTTTTGAGTATCATCATTATCACCTTCATTATCATCATCATCATCTTCTTCATCATCATCTCTATCATCATCATCATCATTACTTTTTAAATTTTATAGTTCATCATTTTCAACCGCAAGACACCTCGCGATAAAATATAAATAAATGAATGATTGATTCGAAAGTTAATTTCTGTATATTAGCAACAACAACAACAACAGTAGTAACAACAACACACACATAACATACATACACACATACTATTGCATACAAACAAACAAACACAAACAAAGACACACAAACACAAACAAACACACATAAACACTACCTACACTTACACGTACATACACACGCCACACACCTTTTCACTCACAGACACACGCACTACTGACACACACATAAACACACACATATACACACAAACATCTACCAACAAACACACTCAGAGTAAAAAAATATAATTTGTAGATTTCCGAAGACAAGCCTTTCATTAACGAACGAACGTACGAACGAACGTACAAACCAACAAATATCATCATTAGGCAATTGGTTTTTTCGCGCCCAAAATTATGGCAAAACTTTTCAAAGAAATAAATATAAGATTGTATGTTTAACTGCATAATTGCACACATTGAAAATTAACTCTCGAGAGAGATAGGTAGATAGAGAGAGAGAGAGAGAGAGAGAGAGAGAGAAATCTAGAAAAAGAATTAGCTTATAGAAATTTTTACAAATTTTAAGCTACACACACATAAAATAAATACACACAAATATCTAAAATGAATACATATATACACATAAATAAATACATATGAGAAAAAAAGCGAGAGAGTAAAAGAAGGACACACGGATAGAAAGAGAGAGAGAGAGAAAGAGAGAGAGAGAGAGAGAGAGAGGCAGACAGACACACAGTCGGTAAAAATTTTTTTTACTGAAAATTTGAGGTATACCAAAACACCAAACCATATCATTATTACAAAATATATAATTATCGTAATAATAGGATTAGTTCAAATAATGTAAGTATTAATATAATATTATTAATAACATAATAATAATAATAATTTTATTATAAGAAATTATTAAATATAATATAATGCACTGAACGTGTAGTGTTTAAAATTATCCTTACACTCCATTGAACCCTATTTGATGGATATGACTATAAGGGGTAACCGTTTGGAAAACTTGTACTTCCAAAACATTGATTTATCGATTAATTTATTAGTTCATTTGTCCATCCTTTCATTTATTCATTCATTCATTCGTTTGATCTTCGTTCGTTCGTTCCTTCGTTGTTGGTTCGCGCATACACACACATACTTTCATTCGTACAAAACAACATACATTCGTTTTTACAAACATACATATATACAGACATACACGCACATACATAAAAACTTTTAATTTCAAAATAAAACGGCATTTGAGCCACTTTTCCACAATTTTTGTTGATTTAAATCAGATCTTTAGGAAAAATTGGAAAAAATAGGTACACATGTATTATAATCAGTTGAACGTGCATTACTGAGAAATAAATTACCTGCTGCTGCTGCTATTGCAGCTGCTGTTGCTGCCACTTCTACCACCCCAAAATTTGGAATGGTCCTAGACAAGAAAAACATGCAGAAAGATAATGGCGGAAGGACTTTTGAAGACAAGTTACTCTCGTTACAAACATCAAACTTTCTCGATAGAATGGTCTTCAACTTCATACAGGAGATCTCGATCATCGGGTTCCGATACTGTTTCGATAAGAACCGATCCAAAATGCGCAGACTGATGTGGAGCATGTTGATCCTGCTCGCTATTGGCCTGGCTGGATATCAGATCTGTGATAGGATTGGTTAGTCGCTTTGCCGATTTCTTTTTGGAGTTTCTATAATTGTATTGAGTTCGTTTGTTGTTGATAACTGTTGATTAAATGTGATTTTTGCTGTTTTGTTTTTTTTATCATCTAAGCGTTTAACAACATACAGCCACAAACAGACACACAAACAAACATACAGGCAAACAAACATAGAAGCATACATACAAACATACAATCGAACAAACAAACATACAATCGCACAAACAAACATACAATAGCACATACAAACTTACAAACAAACAGCCCTCTACACAAGTTACTCGACAACATCTGACATAAACATGATCAATGCAAATACTCTGGACTTTCCACAAGTGACAATCTGCAACGAAAATGCCGCCAGGATGAGTGTGGCCAAAAAATACGGTATGTTCCATCGTGGGTCATTCTGGGTCACAGGTCATAGGTCATTCAATTATAATAAGAATTAATTTTAGATACCAAAAATTATACTAATTCATAAAAAACATTTTAATACAGTAAGACATATCAACATAAAAAGATATGAGAAGCAGTATTTTTCAACATACTAAACCCACAAATAGTAAATACACACACATACACACGCACATACATGTATATAAACACACACACACACACACACACACACACAGGAATAGTTGAACTTTTAACAGCGCTCTATCCGCCACTGTCAAAAGCATCCATGGTAGAAAATGACAACTGGGATAAAATTTTCATTCCCAACAAAAGCCGGGAACAGTGGGAAGAGATAAGGAAGGAGTTGGCTCAGCCATTCCAAGAGGCTTATTATAGCGTATATCAATTAATTTATTATAACATAAAAAAATAAAATTATGTGTGTGTGTGGTGTGTGTGTGTTGTATGTATGTGTGTGTGTGTGTGTGTGTGTGTGTGGTGTGCGTGTGTGTCTGTTATATGTTTATGCGTACGTACATACATTTGCATTATATGGATTGTTTGTTGTATAGCAGTAAGTGGAATTTTGAAATTTTTCACTTTTCGCAGTGCACCTGGGGAGCCAGCACTTGTAATGTTTCACTATTTAGGACTGTGCAGACGAACATGGGACAGTGTTTCGCTATTGTGGCTTGTTTGTCAAATAATGAAATAATAAATTAATTCGTTCATTCATACATTCATTTGTTCGTTCGTTCATTCATTTATTCATTCATTCATTCATTCATTCATTCATTTATTCATTCATTCATTCATTCATTCATTCATTTATTCATTCATTCATTCATTCAATCATTCATTCATTCAATCATTCATTCATTCATTCATTCAATCGATCTTTCACCTCTCCAATCAGCTGATTATAACTTCACCGTGACAAGGGCTGGCTCATTCTACGGGCTAACCCTTGCCCTCTTTGCCAACCAACTTGATTACCTGGGCACGACATCCCCCTCTGCTGGCTTCAGGGTAGGTACATGCATGCATGCATACATACATACAAGCATACATAAATACATACATACATACATACATACGACATACGACATCAGGCGACAGCAGGGAACTGTTTTTCGCAACTAACCACATTTCGTGCTTGTTGCAGCGGTTCCTGCGTGTCTGTGTGCTTGAAACTATCCAACTGAATGCCGACATGTGCAATTAACGACAAATCAAAGTGTTAATCCATTTGTTACTTGATGTTTGACGGTTCAGTGTCACTCATCATGTTTTGGTTTCAACATACATACATACATACATACATACATACATACATACATACATACATACATACATACATACATACATACATACATACATACATACATACATACATACATACATACATACATACATACATACATACATACATACATACATACATACATACATACATACATACATACATACATACATACATACATACATACATACATACATACATACATACATACATACATACATACATACATACATACATACATACATACATACATACATACATACATACATACATACATACATACATACATAAATGCATGCATGCATGCATGGATACATACATGCAAACTTAACAGCTCCTGTTACACGATCCAGCTGAATTTCCTTTGATGCAAGAATCGGCCATCAAGTTATCACCAGGGTTCATTACATCCGTCTCGGTTGCTTACAGTACGGTTGGAAAGTTTTGTTCCACAATATTTATTATATTAATAAATTATTTTTATAATAATTAATAGATTATTCATTATTAATGTTTATTTCAAAATTTGTAACTTGACAAATTATTTTAAATTTCGCAACTTGAATATAACTAAATTGTTTTTAACGTTTCTTCGAAATTCAGACGAAGAGACAACCTCCCCCGTACGGTATCTGCCTGGACAGGCCCAACTACCACCAGACAGATTGCATCATGAAGTGTGAGGCCCAGTACGTCTACGAGAAGTGCGGATGCAAGTTCTTCTACGAGAAAGGTTGGTTCAAGATGAAAGAGTTGAAAATACCAAACCAGTGCTTCTTCGATGTCTTCTTGTTTTGTATTTGTCGGGCTCAGTCGTTCCTTTGAACAAACGAGTGTCTTGGTCCGGAAGATTCGATAGCATTGAATCCGCCATTCTCTCTTTGAATATACTAGCTAGAGATTAGGAAATATTACGTCAGATCAAATCTTACGAGTGTGGTTGAGAAACAACGTCATTAAATATTATAAAATCTATTCGATTCTTTGGTATAAAAAAAAGTTTTATCTGAAAAATAACTGAAAAATAAATTAAAAAAATACAAAAAAGCATTCAGACTTTTAACTAACCATCTCAAGACGTCTCAAACATCTCTTAGATCTAGTGGCTCCGATATGCGATTTCGTTGAATTGTACAAGTGTGCGCAGACTGCACTCTTCAAGTTCAACAACGATCTGACGATGAAGGGAGCCAGGAGTTGCAACTGCCCACCGCAGTGCGTCAGCAACACCTACCAGCTGACCGTCTCCCAGGACATCTTCTCCAACAGGTTCGCCACTCTGGCTAGTAACTTCACGGCTGTTAATAACGTTAGCCTGCCGGTCACGCTCAGCAAGCAAGTCATCATGGAAAATTATGTCGCCGTCCAGGTTTCCTTACTCTTCAGTTTCATATTTTAAATTGTTTCGGGTGTAGGCTATATATTCTAATGTTCGTGCATATAGGATGAGTTTAAAAATCGTGAAAATATGTGGTGTAATATATTATTTTCTCATCTTTAATAAAAACTCAAAAACAAGCACGATTTCTTAAAATCGCAACAGCAACATCATTTTTATAGGTCTACTATTCGACTATGCAATACTTTTCAATAACAACAAACCCTGGCTACTCCTTTATGGGCCTGCTAAGTGACATTGGAGGGGCCCTGGGTCTCCTTCTTGGAGCAACCATCCTCACTTTCGTCGAAATTGCCGAATTTGTTTGGGAGCTGGCCTGGTTCTGGTACATCACTAGGTTTGCCAAAGATGACACGAAGGAGAACAAAGTGATCGTAGTGCACAAAACCAAACAGACGAAGATTATCCCATTCTTTGCGGATTAATATCAGGCGTCAAACCTGAAGTTGAAGTCAAACATTAATGTCTATGGACATATAACTGCATATATATACTATATGTCATATGTGTGAATGTAAATGTAGTTAGTATTTCATTAAATATACCTGTGTTTTAACGCTTCTTAAATAGGTGACATGACCAATGCCCAGATACATCTAATCAAATAGTTGTTTAATCATTAATTTGTAAACTTTTTCACAATCTATGTTGTATATATATATATATATATATATATATATATATATATATATATATATATTGGTTAAGATATATATATATATAAGTGTAGAAGGTACACATTTAAAAAATATCGTTTTATTAACTCTATAATAAAACAAACGATCAATTGTGTTGAATGTGTTTAATTCTATATATAGATATATATATATATATATATATATATATATATATATATATATATACCATTTATCAGTTTTAATCAGCCATCACTGAACTTTATTTACTATTGATTTCCATTCACATTTAATCGTTAATCGAAGCATGCTTTTTTCGATCTTCAAATTATTATTTTCTAATTGATCGGAAGAATTTTAAAATTTGAAAATAGTTTACTAATAATTATAATAAATGTTATTTTAAATTAAATTTTGGTTGATGATTTTTTTTCAAGTTGTTATTTTGTTGGTTAATGAAAGAAAATTAATTTTTTTGAAAAACTCAATTAAAAGCTGCAAGTAAAAAAACTGTAAATATTAATAAATTATTATAAATAAATTATATTTATTAAACAAATTAGCGTCGAATTACACTGAAAAATTAAAGTAAAATGAGTAAGCGACCTGAGCACCAAGGCCCTCCAGAAATTGTAACTTCTTTATTATTTGTTTTTTACTGTTTAATTTTAAAATAAAATTAAATATTTATTATTCAATAAATTTAATTAATGAATAATTAAATCAGCTTTTTATTTTTACATAATTTTTTTCATATTCTGACTCCTTCAACAAATAAAAGGTCTACAATGAGAGTGAAGCTCGTAAATACACATCAAAGTCAGTTATCTAATTAATGATAAATATTATATTATATTATTATTAAATTAATTAAATTGCTTATTTATTAATTAATTAAATTCAAATTTAAGTATTACAAATGAATAAATTGTTATATTAATGAATTTAGCGTCCAAATAAAATGTTGTATTTATATTTTGTATTTTTATACATATACATACATACATACAATGTGTGAATTACATACTTATCTACATATATTTTATAAATACTATATAATACTATTATATGAATGCTTTTTTTAAATTTAGTTTAAAATTTTTTTTTAATTTAGTTCTCGAATAATGGAAGTACAAAGGGAGCTATCAGAAAGAGCAATAGAATTATTAAATCTGCCCGAAAACGATGGCCATCTCATACTGGATATCGGGTTTGTGTGTGTGTGTGCGTATATGTATGTCTGTATGCTTGTTCATATGTATGTTTGTATATTTGTTTGTATATATGTTTGTTAGAATGTGTATGTATATGTGTATGTATGTTAGTATGTGTATGTAAATACATGTGTATGTATATATATATATATATATATACATATATATATATATATATATATATATATATATGTATGTATGTTTGTTTGTCAGTAGGTGTATGTATATATGTTTGTTTGTTTGCTAGTATGTGTATGTGTTGTATGTGTATAAATTTGGCTTGTACATATTATTATTATTATTATTATTTCTATGTGGTTCACTCTAATGACATTCCTCAGAGGATTGTACTGTGATTGGACAAATAACTTTTCAACTCTCTTCTGAAATCTTTTACTGGATTAACTTGCTTGTAGTTAACAACATGCTATCTATTTCGAATTCATCAACGTTAATTTCTTAATCATCAGCATTATCATTATCACTAAGACCATAAACATCGTCATCATCTTCACCTTCATCGTCGTCGTCACCACTATTGGTGATTAGATGTGGTTCAGGATTGAGTGGGGAATGTTTAACAGAAGGGAATTACAATTGGGTAGGTCTGGATATCAGCAAACATATGCTCGGTTTGTATCAACTTCGTCTCATCTTTGTATCATTGTTTGTTTGTTTGTTTGTTTAATTTTTGTTTTTACTTCTCTCGTATGTATGTTTCTGTTTCAGTATTCGTGTGTGTATGTGCTAGCAATCTATCCGTTTGTTTTATTTTTCTTTTCATATTTTTCATCCTTAAATCCATCCATCTTGCCATCCATTTTTTGTTCTTCCATCCATTCATCAACTTTCATTCCTTTACTCACCCATCCTTCCATCCATAGATATAGCCCAGGAAAGAGAGGTGGAGGGTGACTTGCTGCTGCTTGACATGGGGGATGGCATGCCCTTTCGACCAGGCAGCTTTGACGGGGTCATTAGGTAGGAATAAAATACTCACATACATACATACATACATACATACATGCATACATGCATACATACATACATACATACATACATACATACATACATACATACATACATACATACATACACACACACATACACACATACATACACACATACATATATATATATACATACATACATACATACATGCATCCATACATGCATACATACATACATACATACATACATACATACATACATACATACATACATGGTGGCCGAGCCCACAAGAATTAATTTTCTTGTTTTGGTCTCCGAATCATTCATGATTTTTGTTTTGTTTGATTGAATAAAAGTGATTTGATTTGATTTGATACATACATACATACATACACAGTATATCTGCCCTTCAATGGTTATGCAATGCTGATAAAGGACAACACAATCCTGCCAATAGATTGTTTAAATTCTTCAGTACACTATATTCATCTATGGTAGGTTTTGTATATCTCGTATTTGTTGATGGATGGATGGATGGATGGTTGGATGGTTGAATAAACATTAATTCCTAGTTTGTTTTATTCATTTATTTATTGATTCATCGTAAAGCTTCAATATTTTCAACAAAGTCATAAAATTTTAAAATACCGTTGTTATAAAATTTTTATAAATAAAATAAGAATCAAACATCCAATCAGGTTAGAGGAGGAAAAGCTGTCTTTCAATTCTACCCTGAAAATGATGCACAGGTTGAATAATAAGAATAATAATATAAATTAAAATATAAGTCATAATATATTTATAATAATATTAATAATAATATATTATAGTAGTATCAAAATTAATGTTGACACAAAATACTTAAAAATAAAATAAAAGCATATTTAACATAACCTATTGCTTATGCAATGCAGTTGCAGTTGATAATGAAGCAGTCCGTTAAAGCCGGTTTCGCTGGTGGCCTTGTTGTGGACTACCCTAACAGCTCGAAAGCTAAGAAGTTAGTCAGAGGGAGGGTGTTGGAAGGAAAGGATTACCTAATTTGTTTGTTGGTTGGCTGGTTGGTTGATTAGTTGGTTGGTTGGCTGGTTGATTGGTTGGTTGGAATGTTGATTGATTGATTAGTTGGTTGGTTGGTCGGTAGGTTGGTTGGTGGATTATTAATTAGTGTTGGTGCCATTATAAAGGTGCATGTCTTAATTTGTTTGTTCATATCAATTTAAAAATGATATTATAATATATAATATAATAAATAATTTATAATAAAATATATAATATAATAAAATGTATATTATTAATTAGTGTGTGTGCTTCCATGAAAGTGTGCCTATTAATTTAAAATATTTTTATTCTAGAATGTTCCTATTTTTATACACTGGAGGCGCTCCACAAGCAATACCACACGGCTTGGGTACAGAAGAAGCCAACCAACGAACCGTTCAGCAGCAAGTTGTATGCGCATCTAAAAGGTTGTTGTTGCGATTTTCAAGTTGTTTGTGATGTGTTGTCGTGTGATTGGCTGGTTTCTGATTTCTATTTATAGTTCGGTTTATTTAATTAAGGAATTATTTCTTCATTTATTTTTGTTTTTTTGATCTTTTTATTTTTTTTTCTCCAAGGCCCAAGTACAAAGATTTGAAAGGTCAGTCGGCCAAGTTGAGTCACCGTGAGTGGTTGTTGGAGAAGAAGGAGAGAAGGAAGAGGCAGGGGCGGTGAGTTATTCATTTATTCGTTCGTTCTTTCGTTCATGTATTCATTCATCTATTTGTTCACTCATTTATTCGTTCATTCATTCATTAGTTTATTTTTATCCACCCTTTTAAAAAAAAATTTTTTTTTTACAGAGAAGTTCATCCAGACTCAAAGTATACTGGCCGAAAAAGAGCAGGAAGATACTGATGAAAGAGAGAGAGAGAGAGAGAGAGAAAAAAAAAAGAGGGAGAAATGTTATATATGTAGTTAATTATTCATTGAACGTTTGGCTATGTGGTCTATGGAGACATAACTTGAAATGTAGTTACATCGAGTATTTTCATCATTAATTGATGTCCATGTATCCTCTGTTTTTTTTCTTTATTTTAAACTTTGTTCAATATGTAGGAATACAAATTTTCTCTCAATCAAATTTCTGCTTGATTTGATAAACTGAAAACTCTGCTACGATTGAAAATTGCGTTCAGTAATGTAACATTTAAGAAGGCCTAGACCTTTGAATTGAATAAGAAACACTGTCACGTTAGTATAAGTATTTATTTTCAAAGTGACAACTTTATTTTTATAACTTAATACAATACCAATTACGTTGTATAAATTATAATAAGAAAACAAATAAAAATAGGGGGAGTCAACAGCAGCATGTATGTTAAGATACAGGAAATTTTAAACTGTAAATGCACTCTGTATTATCTATATACTAGATATTGAATATAAATAATATATTTTTGTAATACAGACTGATAAAAATAATATATTATATAATATACATGTATATATTATATGTGAGAGTGCGGTGTTTTGTAGAACACGTTTGTAAAATGCATGCACTACCAACATCATGTCACGTCGTAAATCAGTCTGTAGGTAATTTGCACATTGTTTCACTAAATATACTTTTCCTCGAATTCAACCTCGACAAAACTCTACTATTTGATCTTTTCTCAAATCTATCTACGTACATCTTCGATTCTGCTTTATATCTTATCAAATCGTCGGCGTTATCTTCATGTAGCATGGGCTTGTATGAAGACGGTTCGCATAATCCTCTGTGATTGTTAAAAAATTCCTTGTATCCGTTCTCTAGCAAGTATATTTCAGGATGAAATAGTCTGGGATAATTTTCTTGATTCCATTCTCTGTCTTCATTTCTCAAGTACCTGCACATCTTTGGTCCTCTCTCTGAGGAAAATTCGCAATAGAAGATCAAAATATTTTTCTCTTTGTTAGTTGAACTCAAGTTAATGTTAGATGAAATGAATTCGTTGAAGATGGAATCCTTCGTGTAGAAATTCTTGGCTCCAATGATATGTCCGCCATTATATTCATATGGATACCTGCAGTCAATGATTGTGAAGCTATTCATGCAATCATCGTACTTTCCGAGCAGAACATCCGACAACTGTAGAGAAAGTTGTATTTAAAATATTATTTAGATAGTAATATATTAATAATATAAAATAGTATATTATTTAGAAAGTAATATATTAATAATATAATATATAATATAACATATTAATAATAATAACATAGTAATACAATGAGCAATTGTTAATTATATTATAACCGTGTCATGTGATATGGCCTTCAGGTCGCTCTGCTTCCCTCCTTCGATTAGTGGCAAAATGTACGGCGCACTGAAATCTGCGATTAGGTTTGCATTCTCGTCTTCTTCGTCCAAATACTTCTTAACAGTTTCCACTTTGGAATGACACTTTCTGAACTTATTCAAATGTGGATTGTCACGTTTCAAAAAATTTTTCCTGACATTTATTTCATCTAGACTTAATTTTTTAGGAACGAGTGAATTTCTTTTCATAGGTTGTTTATTCATCAACGAGGTTGGGGCGTTCTGATGAATAATTTGTTTAGTTAATAAATTTTTTGGAGAAAATGACATTGGAGACATCGGTAAGTTTGAAGATGAAGTTTCGCGACCAAATATTCTCCTTCTATCGATGGCACTTGGACTCTCGCAGATCATTGGTGGTTCAACGGCTTCAACTAAGAATTTTCCAATAGCTGGACTTTTCATTTCAACAAAATTGTCATCAAATAAAGTCTTCTTAGGAGTGCTACACAGGTCAGACTCAAATGGAGGGCAGTGCACGGCACTCCTAAACTTTGGAGCTAAGTTGCATTTCATATCTTGAAAATTCTCCCCACTAGGCGAATTAACAACGTAGTCTTCCTCCAAGTTCGTTGAAATCTTCCTACTGTACATGTGCATGTCATCATCGCTATCCGAAATAAAACTTGTCTCCAGTTTTTCGTCCTCAAATTGCATCACTATCGACAAATCTTCTGAAAAAACCTGCTCCATTATTCCTATTTAGAAAGCAAAATGTAGCTAGTTAATTATAATTACTATAGAAACCGTTTTCAAATTATGAATGTCAGTTATTAAAATTAAACCGTATTTATACTCATGTTGAATTAATTGTAAATCTGATCGTCTTAATTAATGTAAATTTAATCATCAACCTTTCTTCCCAATCGACACGTAACAAATCTCTCTTTCAATCATTTATTACGAAACACAGGCAACGATGTCATAAAATTAATTAAACCCCTATTAAATGTTTGCACATTATCAACGTTTTATTATTTTACAAACAGCTAGCCAATAAATCAAACAACCATCATATTCTCGCTGAACTTTTACGAACAAATATCGCAAAGGAGAGTAAATTCCAATGCAAATTTAATGTTAAACGATGAAAACTCATACTGTTGAGATTGTAATTTTTACAACGTAGCATTTGTCAACAGATACCTAATGTAAATCCTTCATAAATCAGGTCAAAGTTAGAAACTTGCAAACGACCAGGAGTCGTACTTATGCATGAAATTCATTAGTTGAAAGTTATTTTATCACGTAATTATTCAATACTCCCTGTTTGAAATTTACTGCTCAACTCGGTTTTACAATCCTTAATTCAACTTATTCATCTACATCCGTGCACCTAATCAGGAATGATTTCAATTATGTATTTCCCAACAAAAATATACTTCAACTTAATTTGCTATTAATGCGTGTGTTGATTTCTTGTGATAGATACGTGTTTGGAAGTTTTATAATGCAAGCTTCACCATCGAGGTAACAATTCAGTCGCAAAAATAAATAATGGAATTAACGTTATACTTTATTTTCATTGAAATTAATGAATTAAAATGTATAAACAATGACAGTTTAAGCGTAAAACAAGTTTTCCTTATCAAATAACCACAGACAAACAAACATCGTTTAGTTTACATACACAAATGATATTTAGTTATTAAGAGCTATCAAGTTCATTTATAATTTAATTTAATCAGAGCAAATGTTCAAAACGTTGCTTCTACAGTCATAGTCTGGAACATTCTGAAAAAAAAATTCAAAAATATAGGTTTCATATAAAACATAATTGAAATAATAATAATATATTTATTATTAATCACAAGTATAATGCATAATTAACTATAATTATATTATATAATTAATTAATTATTAATAATTACATTATATAATTAACTTTTTTTTAGGATAAATTAAATGTTGAAAGAAATGAAAGAAGCAGCTAGCTAACTAAGCAGCTTTCTTCTTCTCTTTTTCATTCTTAGCTTCTTCGGCTTCATATTTCTTGATCAGCTGCTCCAGCTCACTACATTTGAGAATTCGAATCCGAGTTTTGTCGTTGGATCTCGTCAGTGTGGCTATCTCAACTGTGTGGGCAGAAATTAGGGAAATGAAATACCACACATACGCCCACACACACACGCACACAGACAAACACACACGCACGCACACAGTAAAACACTCACACACCTTTATCAGCAGTCAGCTTGTTTGTGTCCAATGTCTTAACAAGAACTTTAATGCAGAGATCAAGAGCCTGATTCAAATTGGTCTCACCATCTTTGTAGTCTTGCTTGAGCATTGAAATAGCTACCTAAACAAACAATACACACATGCATACATTACTCATATATACAATAAACACTTTGATACATACAATACAAAAATACAAATCCAACACTCGATACAATATAAAATTTTCTTAATCATCAGCACTAACAGAACTATTGTTTCCAATGCAAGAAGCTCTCCATCCACCATAATTTCCACTCGGATCACTTTGGTACAGTTGAAATCCGTACTGGTGGTCCCAGCCCATGTACAATATGGATACACCAAATGGCCTTTTGCCTAATTTAGGTTTGTGTTCAGAAATTTTAAAAGTTTATCTATAAAATATATTGATCTAAAATGGTAATTTATGGTTTGAAAAACAAACAAATGGCAAAAGTCTTTCTAAAAAAAACTCAAATTTGTTTTATTCAGTTACCTCCAAATTGTGTGTACGCCTGTTTGATGTCACAAATGGAGGCGACCAGCTGTTCACATGGGATGGGTTCGTGGTACTGAAGTTGATGTCGTTGTGACATGATTCTCAACTGGTTAATTAGGACATTGGCATCAGATGTAATGCCGGCCACACTGCACGCCATGTCACTGGTTGAAAGAAATTGTAATTAATTTCATAACACAGCTGACACTATGATTATAACAATGGTGGGTCCCTAATTTAAAATGATGGTTTTATCAAAAGTGAGAAAACTGTCAAGCTTATTTGATAAAATTAGATATATTTTAAAATTTGAGAAACCAACTCATGAAGTTTGTAGATCTTTTCAGAAAAGGCTACATCATCTAAGAGTTTGTTGGTGTTTCTTTTCTCTGCTGCAATGATGATGCCATCAGAAGCCAGGATGCCCAGACAGGTACCTGCATGGCCTATGGCCTCCATGGCATATTCAACTTGATATAGCCTCCCTAATAAGCATGATTAATTAATTATGAAACTGAAAAACTTTCACTAATCAAACAAAATCAAAATAGTAAATTAAAAATTGAAATTATTAAAATTAAATTAATTAATAGTTGGTTTTTTTAAAAAAAGTTAAGCGGTAACATACCTTCAGGAGAAAAAATAGTTGTCCTGGAATCATATCTTCGAGACTGCAATCAATAATTAATAAAGTTTTAGGCATTAAAGTTACTTAATTTAATTTAATAATTTACATTTTTCAGTTTCATATCTTATTTTTATTCACATATCACAATGTACAATGCAATGATGATGATCAAGCAGAACATTGAACGATAATATAAAAACATAGCTACGGCTTTAAATATGCAACAAACTAAACAAATAAAATCTAAAATTCATGAAAAATTTAAAATATTATAAAACTTAATTGAAAAAATGTAACAAAAACGAAGACTTGCCATTATTAACTTTATTAGTATTACAGAGGAATTTTATGAAACGGTCGGCTAAAAGTTAACCCCACAAAACCAAAGCAAGATAAAATATTATTTAACTAATGAAGAGAATTCTGTTGCGACAAGTCTTGTCAAATCGTTTGAACAATTTGTTAGGCTGAAATATTAATTAATTCTTTATTTAACAATTTTAAAAATTTTAAATAAAAGTGGTTTCATTTTTGAAACTAACATTATTCTTGAATTAGCATATTGGCCATTGGAAATTTAAAAGATGCTTTTTAAAGGATCTATGGATGGAATCCATGTTTTAGAGCATTACATTACATTATAAGTTTGTCTTGTTTACCGGATTTTCATTTGTTTTTCCGAATTATTTGATTAGTTGGGCTTAATAAATGAATAATTTAGTAAATAAATAAATAAATTTTTTATTTTGCGATGGATGAGTATTCTGATGAAGTCGAAGATTTGAAGAAAGAAGTGGGTTTTTTCTAAAAATTAGAATAAAAATTTACTAAAAAATATTAAAAGCTGAACTGGGCAATTTATTTTTCAGTTTCAATTTATCCTTCATTGTCGTTATGTTGCGATATAAACTTTTTGTTTTTAATTCAAACTTAGTTTGTACTCTATTTTCCCATGATTTCTGTGTTGTATGTGCATGAATAGAATACTGCTTGACTGTGTTTCTGTTTCTCTAGTCTAACTAAGGCTAAAATTAATGTTGGTTTCTTTCTCAATCAATGATATTCATTAAAGGTTGAGCATTACAAATTCACCTCTGAATCATTTGAGAGGCGTGTGTTAGATCTACAGAAAGAATTATTGATGAAAAATGAAGAAATCCAAAAGTTGAAAGAGAAATTTGAAAATGGTTAGAAAAAACACTTAATCTATAATTTTATTCTCATAATAATCATTTTTTTCAGTAATTTTAATTTACACTTAATATAATACTGTAATAACCAGTGGATGTTAAGCTGTAGTATTTTTTCCTTATAATTATTCATTATTTAACAGTTTTTATTGAAAAATTTATTTTCTGGCGAACAATGTTAATTATTGCTATAGGATAGTTACATATGGCATCGTATGTGGTAGTCCAACACAATTAAATTAGTGTTAGTGAACAGTAAAATAGTAGTAAAGTTGATAAAATAATCATTTTTTTTACAGCTAAACATCTGCTGCATTACATTATACAAATCATTTCATCTCATTGTTGATAATTTTGAAACACAAAACTCAACATTAGCCTAGATATCGATTAGTTAGATTTTATTTGGTCTACAGGTTTAGCTCGTAGTTGTGCTTCAACAGTTTCAGAAGAGGTTTGTTCTTTTAGTTTGTAGTTGTTGTTACATACAGTTTTTTAGATTTTAGTTTTTAAATATATTTTTTTTCTAATTGTTGACAGCTTTGTGTTATGCTTTTTAGTACAAATTAGCTAGGCTGTAGCATTTAGATTTGTTTCAGGTTTTTTTTCCATATTTTATACAGTTTTTCAAATTATAAAAATGCAAATTTGAGTAATTTTACATTTTATCAATGGAAATCTTTCTGAATGTTTCATAACATATTGTTGGCTTACAATGCAGGGTGATGAGCCACTGAACATGAGAAAGTTGTTCATTGGTGGCCTGCCACATGACGCCACGGATGAAACCCTGCAAGAATATTTCTCTAAGTACGGATCAGTTGTTAATTCATCTGTCGTTAAAGATAGTGTCACAAAGAGGTCAGTGCTATATATGTATGATAGCTTTATTTTCATTATTCGTTGATAACTGTTGGACTGATTGTTTCAGTAATTCTGTATGTGTGCATTGAAAAAGCTCTATTTTTCAGAAATCTTATTTATCAATTTATATGTTAATTAACTTTTAAACAGGTCTCGAGGTTTTGGCTTTGTGATATTTTCCAGTTCAAAGATGGCAGATGATGCCCAGGCAGCCAGACCGCACGTCATAAATGGCAAGGAGGTTGACACCAAGAGAGCCATTCCTAAATCTGTAAGATGTCTGGTTTTTATCCCCTACAACTGTCTCTACTTCTGCTAATATTGTTGCATGATGTTGCAATGATGGCGAGGATGGATTATTTTTATTTTTAATATTTTCTTTCAAAATCAGGACATGGACTCGACATACAAGAATCATTCCAACATCCAAGAGAAGCGAGTTTTCATCGGAGGCCTGAGAGGTAGCACGACATCCGAGATCCTAAATACTCACTTCAGTACGTATGGGGTCGTAGAATCTGTTGATCTCATCCTAGATCCGAACACGCATCGCAATCGAGGGTTTGCCTACATTGCTTTCGATGACTCAGATTCTGCTGGGAAAGTTATTTGTAAGTTTGTTAGTTTGGACTATCATCTCAACTCTCTACAGTTATTTTTATGGATTTTTTTGATGTAGAGATGTTTAAAAATTGTGCAATCTTTCTAATTTATCTTTTTTTTTCTCATTAAAATTTCTAACCAACACAGTACAAAAATATCACGTGATCGACGGCCGAAAATGCGAGGCAAAACCTGCTTTTCAGAAACAGCAGCGCTACCCACACTCACATCAGATGGATGGTGGCTATGGGGCAATGGGCTCGTACGGCAGCTACGCTGGCAGCTACATGAACTACATGGACCCCTGCTACCAGCCACACAAGTCATGTTGCGATCATTATCATCATCACCATCACAGAGGTAGTTCAAGGTTGATTTTTTTTCTATAAATAATTTTTTCAATCGAAGATAAGCATTGTTTGTATTGAAAGTAAATTTTATTGCAATATTTTGACTCGTTTATAAATATCTTTTTGTTTCATTTTTGGACAATTCAATGCTGACTAGAACGGTGGCATGGCAGTGCTGATTATAATGAAGGCGACCATCTTCATTATGATGATGATTACGAAGCTAGTAATGATGATGATGATGATGATGGACAAATAAATTTTTTACTCCTACAGAGGAAGGAACAGATGCATGGAGCAATAACAATCCACTGAATGATGCTGCTCTGATCAGTGCATGGAGCAAAACTAAAGCATATGGTATTCTAATCTGATTAATTACAATTTACAATTTTTATTTATCTAAAACTGATCTTATTTTTTAAAATTTAAATGAATTTATAAAATAAAATAAATTTAAAGTAACGCGTTGATATTAACGTTCTATTAACATGTACTTATAGGTAATAGTGAGTCTCCTAATAGTAAAGACAACGGGAGGCCATTGAAAAATTCAACTGTCATTCACAAGCCTTTTAAACCATATTAATGCATATTAATGATTTTATTTGTAGTATTATCATCAGTTGGTATGTCTGAGAAGCTGATCAAGCTTAGATTTTTTTTTATCGTTAGCTCATTTGTTCAATGTAACGTTTCGTCGCGTTTCTGGGTTTTTTTAGTGTCTGTTCATACATTCACAAATGCGTTTCTTTTCCGTTGGTTCTGATATTATTTGGTTAGAAGAAATTAGCGACGGATTCGTTTGTGTTTTTTGTCTACTACAGCCACCTTAAATTAAACCAAATGTTTTAAAAATATTTATCTACAAGAGAAATAAGTTGCCTACATAAATTTGAGACATACTTAAAATATGGACGTTTATAGCACACATCCATGAAAAGCCTCAAAGCATACGCCGTAACGTATGATTACGTATTCGTAGAACGTCTACAAATGCATATTTACCGTGGACCACGCGCCTGCACACAGACAAAACCACTCAAACAGACAAAAGCAGACAGCACATTACAATTATTCGTGAAACCTTTATGCATACACGTACTCTATATATATCTCTATACATCACTAAATCAAGTCTGAAAAAAACTATCGCCATTCGTAAGCATCAAAGATTACATTGAGTTATAAAGCAAAAATACCAATCCATATATATGGAATTCTATATATATATATATATATATATATATATATATATATGTACCAATCGTACAATATATACAAGTGTACTTTGCGGTATGTTCAATGATTACAAACATTTTACTGCATATTAAAATATATATTAGATATCGCCTCGATGTTTTTTTGTGCTTTTTTGAGAGAACTCTTTCTTCTGTTAATCGTAGTTCCTTACATTTATCTATATTAAATAGCATTTGTCAATTTCACCCAAGTATCAGTCCAATGGGAAGCCTATTTACCAGCATACAACACCTTCTTATGGGTTGAAGCAGGGATATGCAAAGAACCTCAATTTTTTCACTTTTTAATTATTTTCAGTAATGTTTCCCCTTGCTCCAAACCACATAACTAGAAAAATAGGACTAATCGATCAATTCGATCTATCGGTCGGGCTATTTGTCGTGCTTGGATTGTTGGCTTACGAAATTGCATGGATTTTAACGGGCAAGCTAAATGAAATATTTACTTGATTTAATATGCTTAAAACATTGTAGTAATTCTATTTAATTTTAATAATGATTAATAGAATTATGTATTATTAAATTATTTTTGTTAATTTGAATATAAAAATTGCTTTTGGTCCAGTGAAATCCGGTGGCTTACTGAAGCCGAAGGTTGGCTTAGTAGGATTGAACTATAGTCACCCTTTTTTTTACACTATTCGATCATGTTAAAAATTGGTTTGCTTAAGTAATAAACGGCCTAAATAAATCAAAATCGTTATTTGAACAACTATCTTCATTATATTCAATGAATATTTTACATTCTGCTGGTGCTCATAAGAAACTGGCTGCTGAAATCATACGTTGGCTTACAGCAGTGGCTTACAGGGTTTCATAGAACTCTTACGATAGCACTTTTTTGTACATATAATGCTTTAAATAAATCAATATATTCATATCACAATTATTTTTGTCAGTATAAATATAGAAATTGCTTTTGTCAGGTGAAAAACAGTGGCTTACTGAAGCCGTAGGTTGGCTTAATCGGATTTTTTCTCATGTATACAATATTATAAGATAAATCAATCAAACAATCAGTCAGTCGGTCGGTCGGTCAGTCAGCCAGCCAGCCAACCAGCCAGCCAGCCAGCCAGTCAGTCTGTCAGTCAGTCAGTCAGTCAATCAATCAATCAACCAACCGATCAATCAACCGATCAATCAATCAACTAAATTGAATGAACAAAATAAACAAAAATAAAAACAAAAATAAATAAAAAAAATTTGCAAGGCCTGTTCAAACTTGAACAAACAGTTAGCCGTACAGATCTACAAACAATTTCGAGATTTTAGTAAAGAAAGAAAAACACAGTAGTTGCTTTTATTTGAATTCATTCAAAAATGAAAAGTGACGGTTAATTAAAATTTTAAAATGTCAATTTTTTTTTTAAATTCGTATTTTAAATAAACAAATATAACAAAATATCGACCGATAAAAATAATTATCATCCATTATTATTATTATTATCATACACACTCCTTGGAAGTTCTCGAAGGATAATAAACCACGTAACATGAACATTTAGTAAGAACAGTTCACAACATATCATAATGACTAAATCAACATACTAAACAGAAATAATTTATACATGCATATATACAAAGTAAATCAAGAAATATCCAAAAATTATATAACCAATTTAAAAAAAACTAGAAACCAGTCAACATTTAATGAATAAATAAATAGACATTGTTAAAAAGATTGTTCAAAAAGGTACAATTTAAGGCGACGACGAGAATGAAATGTAGTTTGTATTGTTGGTGTGGTGTTGTGAAGCGAAAACAAACACATCACACAAAACTAGTAAGAAGTCGCAAGAATAAGTCAGTCACCTACCTATAATAAAATTACTCTCAGGGCCCTAGCTTACTTATAAACATTGACTCAACTCATTTACCTACAAATTTGTATTTCTCGTTTTAGATGTTTCAAGTATTTTATTTAACATATTTTAGCGTTTTTATTTTACTTGAACTAATGTTAACTAATGTTAAGCCCTAGCCTACCTACAATTGTTAAACTCATCTCAGTCCCTAACTTACCTATGAATTAAATTAAAGCCCGGTTCACGGTAAAGAAAATATAAAGTTGAAGAGAAACATAACAACGACACCGAATGAATGGATGTTGTGTATGTATGTGTTGTATTGATGTGTGTGTATGTATATGTGCGGGCGCGCACTCTCCAGAAACTTCACTCACTACCGACGAACCTCCATTGCACCGACCATCATCTGACACGCATCGATGGAATGAATTTGACCGGATACTGACAAGTAAATTGAAAAAAAATTAATTCACTAAAATAAAAAACAAGCAATTGGAAAAAATAGACAACTTATCTTTTTGAGATAACACTCAATCTTTGTTCAAATTCGAGTACTTTCAAAGGTACAATGAGACAAAAACAAATTTACTTTTAACATTATCTTCGATTTGTCATCGGAACGATCATCATGAGACCACCATCTGAAACGTGCTGACGCCCAACACAGCCCACCTCTCATCATTCTGTAGACAAGTTTTTATTAATTAGCGAAGTAGTAAATCAAGAAACAAAGGAACGAACGAATAAATGATTAACTGAATGATTGAACGATTGGTTGAATGAATAAATTAATTAATTAATTAATCAACCAATGATTTAATGAATGAATAGAATGAATCAATGAATAAATTAACTGAGGAATAATTTGAAAGATAGTGATAAAATGAATGAATGAATGAATGAATGAGAAAAATAAAAAAAAGAAACTAAATCATACTTCAAAAACCGTCGTTGTTATCTTCGAATTGTCATCGGAACGATCATCATGAGACCTCTATCTGAAACGTGCTAATGCCCACAACAGCCAACCTCTCATCATTCTGTAGACATTTTTTTAATAGCGTATTAGTAAATCAAGGAACAAAGGAACGATCGAATAAATGAATAACTGAATGATTGAACAATTGGTTGAATGAATGAGTGAGTATGAATGAATGAATTAATTAATCAATCAATGATTCAATTAATGAAAAGAATGAATATTAACGATTTAATTAATGGAAGAATAATTTGAAAGATTGAGTGATAAAATAAACGAATGAATGAATGAGAAAAATAAAAAACGAAACTAATCGTTACTTTAAAAATCGTCGTTACTGTACCCAATTGCACCAACCACCATCATCTGGCCGGCACACAAGATATCATCCGAACTGAAGAGTGTCAGTCGAACAGCCAACGAGCTGATTCTTTATACACCACCATCATCATACGTAAATCATCATAAGACCACCATCTGAAACGTGCTGACGCCCACCACTGCCCACCTCTCATCATCCTGTAGACAATTTTTTTTATTTGCGTAGTAGTAAATGAATGTTAGAATCTTAGAAGCAAAAAAATTATAAAATGAAAATAATGTCAAATAAATAATATTTTAAATTAATAAAGAGAGTAAAATGTAAAAAAACTTACCGTCGTTCATTCGACAAAGGCAGAATGTTGAATGCGGTCCGGTTCCTACGTTGTCCTCCAAAACTGGTGCCAGTCCTCCTCGAGATTGTTGTTGAAACACAGCCCGTGGAATGGAGAAAAAGAAAATTCTCATCAGAAAGCTTAGCGGTGCCTGCATCTCAAATTGCTTAATAAAAATAATCCTATCTACATATTCAATTACCTTAACTAATCTATATTAAATTGATAATGGTACGATAGTCGAAAGTCCCCCTTCATTCTCCCTCCTTGCACAGAGGTTCACCGACAGCCAGGGCACCGGATAGTAAACCATTGCCGTGCGGATAGTAGACTATTGCCGTGCGGATAGTAAACCATTTGCCGTCCGGAAGCCGTGCGGGTAGTAGACTATGGCCATGCCGCATAGTAAATCATTACCGTGCAGATAGTAAACCATTGCCGTCCGGATAGTAAGCCATTGCCGGTTCACCACTGGCTACCAAGGCTTACCTATGACAAGGGACTTTGAAATTCAGAGTCTATCGGCTATTGTACCCTCAACTTACCTATTCATTACAATTAAGCCCTAGCTTACCTAAAAATTACAAAACTCAAGAGCCCAATTCATTGGCCAATCGGCACCCACCCCACCACCTACGTAATGCCTTGGGCTCCAATTTAATAATAATAATATAAAACTTAAACCTTAAATCTATTAATGAGTATGTGTTACAACGTAGCCTTAACTTACCTATTCATTACATTATGGTCCTAGCTTACCTAAAATTACAAAACTCAAGAGCCCAATTCATTGGCCTTTCGGCACCCACCCCACCACCTACGTAATGCCTTGGGCTCCAACGTAATAATAATATAAAACTTAATAATTTACCTACCTATCGATACACTTACAGCGTTTTAATTTACATTACAAGATTGTTCCTAGAATTACATTATTTCCCTTAACTACCTATGAAATTAAATTACTCTCAACCTTAGTAATAATAAATTAGAATGTGTAATGAAAATAAAATTACGCTCAAATACTAACATATGTGTTTATGTATGCAATTGTGTATCTGTGTGTAATACGCTGATGCGTGTAATGTGGGTGCAAGAAAAAATAGAAGCGATAAACTTACGCGCCTACCTATTCAACTACATTAGTGTTGGATGCTTCCTATCTATCCTACCTACAATTAAAATTATGCCTATCTAACCTACCTATATAGCTACTTAATGTAATTGTGTGTGTATGTGTGTGCGTGTATGCATTCCTACTTAATGTTAAATTACAGAGAAAAAAGAATAAAACGTATCCCAGCCAGGCGTGTATTCTTTGCCACTGACATCATCCATGATGAGCTCCTCTGGAAGCTTCAACCTGAATGAAATGAATAAAATGAAAAAACTTATTTATTTAAATTAATATAAATGAAAATTGACAAACGAGCCGCGGTGAAACCCGCCAGCAGAAAAAGCCAGCCAACTGGCAAAAAAAGGAACAGCAAAGAAACCGTAAAACGTACCCGTCAGGCGTGCATTCTTTGCCAATGAATGAACGAGCGTAGCGTGACATCACAACCATTCTGATCGTCCACGATGAACTCCTCTGGAAGCTTCAACCTGAATGAATGAACCTGAATGAACCTAAATGGAAAAATCTTATTTATTTAATCAATTAAAATGAAAATAGAGAAACGCAAAGAAGCCGACCGGTCGGCAAAGAAAAGAACCTCAAAGAAAGGTATCTATATAGGATTTATGCTCTATATAACTCTATATAACTCTATATAACTCTATATAACTCTATATAACTCTATATAACTCTATATAACTCTATATAACTCTATATAACTCTATATAACTCTATATAACTCTATATAACTCTATATAACTCTATATAACTTTATATAACTCTATATAACTCTATATAACCATGCATACTACCACATTCAATCAATAAAAATCCCACTAAAACCAGGAACCACCGCGTACCTGCTGAATGTATAATGTGAAACAAAACAAAAAAAAAACACAAAACAAAAATTACACCACCAAGTAGAGTAAAAGAATAGGAGTCCCTAACCTACCTATGTAACTAAATTACCTTATGCCCTAGCCTACCTATATAATAAATTAATTTTTACCTCACCTACCTATGTTTCATTAACTTAACTCAAGACTCATGAAGAAAGAGAAAAAGGAGTAAAACAGAAAACAAAATACTACCACACAAACAAACATGATGTATGTATGTATGTATGAGCAACCGTTAAAGAACCCACCTAAAATTAAAAAAATACCACCTACAAACATTCAAACCACCTACAAACATGCAAACTCTATATCACACTATATAACTCTATATAACTCTATATAATAAAATAAATAAAAATAAAAAAATTTTAAAAATAAAATAAATGAGATCAGACAGACTGCTTCAAGCGAGGCAGAACGCTGATCTGATTTTCATGTTGTCTCAGCTCCTCTATTTATACTCGTTTCAACCATACATTCTCATCATTTCAATCATTCGCATCAATAAAAAAATTGTTTAATGTATATACTGCACTATTATACAGTCTTAACCACAATGCTAACCGTACTAAATTGAAGTCATCGAACGAATGCCTTCAAAACTTTCTGGTTGGCTGGTTGAATCTGCTATATTGCTTTTCATATAAACATATAATCTAATATAATATAATTTATTATTTGTATACATGGATTCCAGTCACTTTATATATCCTATATAATAAAAATTCATTATAAAAGCAACAGTAATCAGTGCTATATATGTAAACACGCAGTTCAAATTTTTTGGGGAGAATTCAAAATTGTTTGAGACCACACCTTGCTTAACATCTAATTCCAAGCCGAGCCAAGCCAAGCTGAGCCAATATGCATAAATTCATTATAAAAAACAACAGTAGCCATTACTATATATGTACGCACGCAGTTCAAATTTTCTGGGAGAATTCAAATAGTTTGAGACAACACCTTGCTTAACATCCGATTCCAAGCCGAGCCAAGCCAAGCTGAGCCAATATGCATAGATTTATAAGCGCTTTTATATTAAAATTTTGCTCGCTTTTTAAACGAATATCCCAATATAACAAATTCTCCATCCTATTTTAACTTTCTTTGATGCTTTTTAATCAGTCAGGTCACAAAAATCATTATCGATATCGCAATGAAATCAATTTGAAATTTTTTTTAATTATTGATAAAATTTTTAAATTGTTGATAAAAATAACTAGTATATATAGTGTAGTAAAACGTTTAAACTTTTCTGGGAGAATTCAAAATAATTTGAGACTACACCATAACACAATTGTACAATTTGAATGTGTAAATACAACATTATAAATGTATTATAACTACGTGTATATATTTATCTATTTCTTTATTTAGTTCTGCCTGTGTATGATGTTTTGTCAAATTTATTTGATAGGAATTGAATACAACCTTTATACCGGCTGATTAACTACCATGCAGTAAAATAACTACTGTTGACACCATTTCCTCTAACGATTTCGAATAGAAAATAGAATTAGAATATATTTATTCTAATTATATGTATCAGTCCATTCGTGTAATCTTTCCTCTTGCCATTGTCATTAATTAATCATTTCAGCATTCAAATGTTTGTTGGTTTAAAAGTGAAACTAAGTAAAAGCGTCGTCAATAGAAATCGGAGCTTCATAAAATGCCGCTTTCCTTCGCCTAATTTGAAGTTTTTTTCATCGGTAAAAATAAAGAAATTTTAAAATGTCCGTAGTAACTGATGAAGACAGTGAGCTTAGAGATGTCCTAATCAAAGCTTTAGAAAATGCCGGTGTATTAGGTAAAATTAGGGTATGTGTTGTCACACTGTTGTGTTGTATTCTATTTTCAATTTTATTTATTTTATGTTTTAAATTTTATATAATATAACCTTATTATTATAATTTAAAAAATTTAATGCACTGTAATTATGTTATTTCTTTTTAAATGTATTTCATTGAAAAAACAAATAAATTTAATAAATTGATAATAAAATAAAAAATTAAGGCTCAGTTGCGGGCAAGTGTTTTTTTAGCCCTGGAGAAAGCTGAAAGTGAGGTTGTATCTGTCTGTGTGTGTGTATGTGTGTGTGTGTGTGTATGTGTGTATGTGTGTGTATACATGTATGAATGGGGGTATACATATATGTTGGTGAGTGTGTGTGTATGTATGTGTGTGGAGTTTAACAATGTTTTTAAGTTTTTAGTGTTACAAAAGCAATTATCAATTTTTATTACAAATATTTAAACATTAACCATAAATTAATTAAAATTGCAGAAAAAGATAACATTAGCAGATAGGAATTTTTTGAACTTTGCCAAAACCTCAGAAGGAAATTTGATAATTTCATTAATTCTAGATTTTTTGAAAGTTTTTAATTTAGACTGCACATTATCTATTTTTGAACCTGAAGCTGTTGTTGTTAGTATTGTATGTGTGTTTGAATGTATGTTTTTCTGTATATATGTTTGTATATTTGTCTGTATGTATATATGTATGTAAGTATGTATGTTGTATGTGTGTATGTGAAAATAGAAAATTGAAAATATATGACTCAAACTAACTTTTGTAAACGAATCTCAAGCAGGATTTAGAGCCACATGATCGAGATTCGCTGTGCAACATTTTGAATCTAAAAATTGAGGGTAACGTCATCAATAAACAGCCAATCATATGCCATCTTTTAAAATCCATTAGTTTACCAAAGTTCCCTAACAAAAATGTCAGCAGAAAAAAAGACATGGAGAAGGAAGAGGAAGAGGATAATTTTGATCTTGTAAGTTCTAGTGTTTTTTTTTCGTAATATTATAAAATAAATTTTAAAGATCATTTTAAAATTAAAAAATTTTAATTTAAATAAAATTCATTATTTTTTTTGACTCAGGATAGGCTACTGCTAGAGAAGAAATCACTCAAGAACAACAGCAATAATGTCGACAATCAACTTCAGAAGCCGCAAAAGATCGATGATATAGATGATATCTTGAATTTCAATCAGCCTACCAACGCTAAATTGTCATTAAACACAGATAACAATAATAAAAAACAGCAATCTTACATTAGGAATGATTCTAGGTATCATATATCTAGATACATTATATATCTATATCATTTTTTTTCTTTTTTTTGCCCATCTTATTCATGCTACATTGTCAGTACGTTTCTAAACCCACTACCATGTTATGTTTTCAAAACGCCAGTTGTAAGATTTTAATTTATCTATTCATTCATCAAGCTATCTTCATAATTAACTGATATTTTTTTTTATAAAAAAGTTAGTTTAGGCTTATGATATAAATAATTATC
>NW_008703617.1:1702266-1704766 GCF_000326865.2 Helobdella robusta | reverse complement strand
TGCTGTCGCTGATGTAGTTGTTGATGCTGTAGTTGTTGTCGTTGTTGTTGTTAATGTTGTTGTTGATTTTTTAATGTTTTTGTTAATGATGTCAATTTGATTTCTAGAGCAACTGATTTTAATGATCATTTTTTTCATAATTATAACATAATTATATTATAAATATATAATAATTACGTCATAATTACAATCCCAGAATGCGAGGGAGGCAGTTGGGTGCTGTGGGAAAATACCGGATTAGGAGAAAATATCCGCTTCCTAGGACTATATGGGATGGTGAGGAAACAAGCTACTGTTTCAAGGATAGGTGAGTGCATGGACGAATGAATGATAGAATGAATGAATGAGTGAATGAATGAATGAATGAATGAATGAATATTATTAATAAAATTTTTCAAGATCTCGCATTTTACTACGAGATTGGTACGCCAAGAATCAATACCCGAATCCCAAAGAAAAAAGAGACCTCGCAAAGTTAGTCACATCAATTCACATTAATTCACATCATTATTATTATCAATTCACATCAAAAACATCCATATAAATTAATGATAACATTAAAAGTAACATCGCTACATGGATAAAAGTTACAACGTTTCAGGCAAACTGGTCTCAGCAGTACACAGGTTAGTAATTGGTTCAAAAACAGACGACAGAGAGATAGGACGGCCGCCGATTTAGGAATGTTTTGTCTCGAGTTTGTATGTTTTGTATTACGTTTGTATATTTTTTATGTTTTGTATTAAGTTTGTATGTCTTGTATGCGTTTGAATGGTTTGTATGTTTTGTATCAAGTTTGTATGTCTTGTATGCGTTTGAATGTTTTGTATGATTTGTATGTATTTGTATTAAGTTTGTATGTTTTTGTATTAAGTTTGTATGTTTTTGTATTAATTTTTTACGTTTTTGTACGTTTTGTATCGAGTTTGTATTAAGTTTGTAAGTTTAAATTTGTATTTCATGTTTGTTTTTCGTGTAGTGTTTGATGTACTGTGTACATATTTATTATAATACATTTGTGCATAATAATTTTGATTATATTATAGTTCAGGTTATCACAACGAAACAAATGTCAGTGACAACATCAACAACAATAACAACATCATCATCAACAATATCAACAACAACAGCAACATCATCAACAACAACAACAATAGCGATCAATATTTTAATAGCTACAGCAATAAATACATCAAAAACAACAACAACATCAACATCAATCATAACATCAACAACAACATCAACGATTCAACGTTTAACAATTTCGATTTTCACAAAGTCACCGACAATACCGCCTTCGCGGACGACAAACCCGATGGTTACTACTGGCCAGCGACACATGCCTTCTACACGCATCACACATTCGTCAATCAGTTCAGCTTCATATACAACAACACCATCAACAACAACGGTAATAACAACAACAATGACGTCAACACCGCCGTCAACAATAATGACCTCATCAATAGCCTCAGCGGTAACGACATTAACGACAATGACGTCATCATCAGTAACATCCACGTAGCATAAATACAGACAATAACATTTAATAGATTATATATATATATATATATTACATGTTTAAAATACATATATATTATATTAAAATCATAATATTTATATTATAATAAATGTGAAAAAACAATATATAACCTTTATTGAATGAAACGCAAGATTCCTATTGGTCAGTGATAAAAATGGGCGGTCTTTTGATATTTGAAATAAGCCAATGAGTGAATTGCATATAAAATGGCGTAAAAGACAGAACTAGAAAATTAGCTTCATACGTCATTAAATAAAATTTGAAAAAATTCAAATTAATACATCGAAGAATGGCAATGAAGTAATAAAATGTCGCATTTTTTGTTGGGGAATTTTTTTTGAGATGAAAAATTTGCTGACGTCATCGGCCAGTATGGTCATCACCATCGTCATGATTCTTATCATCATTACCATCATCATCGTCGTCTTCATCCGTTCAGTCTCATCATCATCGTCGTCGTTGTCGTCATCATCAATATTATCATCATCATCATCATCATCATCTGATCATTATCATCAATCATCATCATTATCACCATCATTACTAATTCCCTGACCTTTGAACCCTGATCTTTCTCCTTAGTAATGCTAATTTGTGGTCGGCTGTTGAATTATTAAGCAACATTAGAGAACACACACGCACACAGAGAGACACCCATACACACACACACATATATACACACACAATGCATATAGTACTTATATATTATATTATACATACGTGTGAATGTTTTAAAATTTTGTTTCACTTTGTCGAAGTTGTCTGATATTTTTTCTATTGAGTTGCAATTTCATTTTGTTTCTATGTTCTTGCTGACGTACGGAAATCAAAATTTTTTATGGAAAATTTGTTAGTTTTAGACAAAATCATTATCATTATCATCATTAGTACTCTTCTTCTTCTTCTTCTTCATCTTCTTCTTCTTTATCTTCTTCTTCTTTTTTTCTCTTCTTCTTT
>NW_008703617.1:1685084-1702216 GCF_000326865.2 Helobdella robusta | reverse complement strand
GCGAAATTTTACTTTTATTCGCTAGTACATAGGTCGAGATTTTCCATGTTTCCATAAAATAATATATTTTAATATTTTAATACCCATATAATAATCTTTATAAAATAATAAAATATATTATGAATAATTATTATCTCGGTCATTCACATATAGTTTCAAAATTACAAATTGAATTTCAATGAATAGTAGAATTCATTTTTGATTAATTTATATTCCGAGGTTGTTCGTTTTGCAATCTCTGAAATATGCTGAATGAAAAAAATTACGCGCTACAAAAATCTAGCATGTCGTGTCATTTGTATAGCGCACTCTGCTTTGGCTGGATGGTCAATTTACTAGATTTAAGATCGTCGTCATCATTAAGCTTATCTCCCTTATCAAAAATGAACTTTACTCAAGTGAATACGATCCTCTTATGTATTGAAAATGATAAATACCAACAAATCAACAATATCTTCATCGTTATTACCAATAACAACAACAACAACAACAAAAACCTTCTACAACAGAACCAACAGTTAAAATATTGCATCATACTCTAACACAATTTTCACACACGCGCACACACATACACACACACACGCACAGACACGCACACACATTTATATCGCCGCCAAGAAATACTCTAGACACTAATTAACGATACGAAATCCCATTTTATTAACTGAATGTGGAAGAAAACCCAGACGGCCAGACGTTTTTTTAGTGGGTCACAAAAGTACGATTTTACCTATTCATTTTCAGTGATGTACCTATTTATTTTCAGTGATTTACCTATTTATTTTCAGTGATGTACCTATTTATTTTCAGTGATGTACCTATTCATTTTCAGTGATGTACCTATTTATTTTCAGTGATGTACCTATTTGTTACTACGGATACTACCTATTTGCTAGTGATGTACCTAATTATTCGCCCAATAAAATCGTCCTACTAACGCTATAATGGAGTTATACCAAATGTCGTTGAGTTTTATTATGAAAATATAAATACATAACACACGCACATATATGCGTACTACATGCACACATATGCGTACATTTATGGGGCGCGCAATTTTCATTGACCATTGAATCGCATTTAATTTGCTTACCTAGTGGAGAACTCACCTACATGTAGATGCAAACACACATTCGTAGAAAAATATAACTCCATATCTACTTTAAACTACATACATCTATACATAAATGCATGTATGCATACATACCGACATACATACATACAGTGTCACTCATCATGTTTTGGTTTTAACATATATACATACATACATACATACATACATACATACATACATACATACATACATACATACATACATACATACATACATACATACATACATACATACATACATACATACATACATACATACTTTTTTTTTTGTATGTTGGTCTCGCACAGACTGGTTAGTTTTTGACGCATTCCAGTCCATCTTCAACATAAAACTCGATCAAAAAAATTGGTTGCAGGGGACGCTGCCTATATGTGTTGGTGGCCTGGGTTTGGGTTCCGCGGCTGAGCTGGCACCTTCTGCCTTTTTGGCTTCTGCTGCTGCCACGGTGGCCCTCCAGGATCTGATGTTGCCGAGGGATGGGATTTATGTCGATAACTTCAGAATGCAAGTATACGACATGTGGCGCGCCACCAACGGAGATGTGGTTGCGCTCGAAAACCCCTCGCAAAAACACTGGATCGCCCCCTGTCTTAATAGTTCAGTTGATCGATGGCTGCAACTGAATGGCTCTACTTTTGACAAGGCTAGAATTATGGCTGTCAAAAGTGAGTTGGGCTCCGCCTGGTTGAGAGCGCTACCCAACACCTCCTGCGGCACTAGATTGGATGACTCCTGTGTTCGCGTGAGCCTTGGTTTGAGACTCGGAGCCCAGATCGTCACCGAATACGAATGCGCATGTGGGGCAAGGGTTGATGAACTTGGATACCATAGCCTTTCTTGTCGTCTAGGTCCTGGAAGACAAGCCAAACATACGGCTGTCAACGAATACCTGGTACGATGTTTTCAAAAGGCTGGTATCCTGGTTATAAAAGAACCCATGGGTTTGATAGAGGAAGGAGCCTTTAGGCCTGATGGTTACACTATCACCCCATGGGCTCAGGGACGGTCCCTGGCTTGGGACGTTACCTTACCCCACACTATGGATGACCGATATATTGGCTACACTTCAGTTGAGGCGGGCACTGCTGCCCTTAAAGCGTCCGATTTCAAAAATGAAAAATATGTTTCATTAAACAATTTAAGCAAAATATTTCAACCCATTTGCATTGAAACGTTCGGACCAACAGATAAGCACACATCATTATTTATTAACGAATTAACAAAAAAAATAGTTAATATAACGGGTGATCCTAACGAAGGCAATTATTTAAAACAAACTCTTTCACTTTTATTACAAAAATTTAATTCCTTTTGCATTCTGGATGGAGCTGCTAGATACCTGACTGTGCGAGACCAGGGGCATAGATAAAAGTTGAACTCGGAAACGATTGCATGCCTAACCATGGCTTGTTCATCAAAACGGGTTCATACATACATACATACATACATACTTACATACATACATACATACATACATACATACATACATACATACATACATACATACATACATACATACATACATACATACATACATACATACATACATACATACATACATACATACATGCATACATACATACATACATACATACATAAAAATACATTCACACATAAACATAGAGATACGTGCACATACATACCTGCATTCATACTGACATAAACCCATAGAAATACGAGAAAAGAAAACAACAAACTACAAAAAACATGCACTCAAACAGACACACACACACACTCACACACACACATAAATACACACATTCACATACAGACGCACACACGTACGCGAAAACACACACACACATGAATTTTTAATTAAGACCTATATGGTGACTAGCAGTACTGTATATAAAACATAGAGAAACAGAAACAGAAAAAAAGAAAGAGAAAAAGAGAGACATAGAGGAAGAGAGAGAAAGGGGGTGCATTGTGTCGAAGGCATTGACGTCTTTTAAATTCATTTTGCCTTTGTTGGACCTTATTTTTTGAGGACTTTTAAATTCATTTTGTTGAAACTAGAGTTCCCCTCACATTTGGGCTTATTAGATTTCGTGTTGGTAAACTTGTTCTCTGTTTTTTATTACATATTTAATGAGCGTTTCGTTAAATATCGTAATGTATATTAATTATTCATATATAATGTTCATCAATTAAGTAGTTAATTACAATTTTACTTAGTTAATTTGTCAATCAATCAAATATGTTATTAATTAATCAGTTTTAATATTGATAAATTGGATTTGTGATTTTGGCTCCGTATTCTTGCATGCGCAAAGTTGAGTTGAATATCTTGAGATAAGGAAAACTGCAACTACATAAGCGTTAAAACATCATCATCGTCGTCGTCTTCTTCACCATCATCATCACCGATCATTATCATCATCATAAACGAAAAAAAATGATTATACTTTCCAACGAACAGGAAATGACGTCACCGTTGCAGAAATTTTTTCAAAAGTTGGACGTCGATGGCGATGGGACAATATCCATCAAGGAAATAACCGACGGCTTCAAAATATTCGATAAAAACCGTTAGTCAGCAACTTAGTTATTCTTCTTTTTTTCATATTATTATTATTATTATTATTATTATTATTAATACCTTTAATTCGTTTTTTATTTATTTTCAGAGGTAGAAATAAAAAACACACGCAGCTCATACGAACACGCAAGAACTCACGCATCACAAACATTGCGTTTAGTAGTAGGGGATTTATTCGCATTCAACCCAGACACTGCGACAGTTGGACCAGACGCCTTACCCACTACGCTACCCTACTCCATTATATTTGGCATAAACAAAAAAAAAACTCTAGCCAATCAATGCCTTCGAGTTCATTTCATTCAATGCTTTCCAACGTCTGCCCATGTTAATTGATAGTCGCGTACTAACACAAACTTTTTTAGCAATAATTAGCAGACAAAAAGAATAATTGAATGAACGAATGAATGAACGAACGAATGAATGAATGAATGAATGAATGAAGGAATGAATGAATGAAGTAGAAACGAAATAAATGAAAGAACGAACTTAATAACTGAAATTAATCAATGAAATGATGTAAATGAAATATGTAAATTTAACAAATTTAATAAAGCAACGTTCACAAACTTTTCACACATACACACGCACGCTCAACACACACACACATACACACACACACACACACACACACACGTATAAATAAACAAACAAACAGAGACAGCAAAATACATCCGACTAATTATTAGAAAAATGACGTCACCATAATTCATCACGTGGCAACATTGATGATGATTGCGTAATTAAAAATTAACACAACTCGTTTGTTTAATTACATCCAACACTTTGTTTTATTGGCACAATAGCATGCATTTGAACGTACACACACGCACACACACATGCACACACGCACGCACTTACACACACACACATACACATCCATGCCTTCACGCACACACACTCACACACACACGCACGCATGTAGTTAAACTTTTAATCCAATCGGATATTAAATATCCTAATAACTTCTTAATCAACATCAGCGTTTCTTCTTTCCATCATCATCATTATGGTTGTTGTTGTTATTATTCTTAAAGAAAAAGAAAAAACTAGAGAAAGAGAGAAAAGAGAGAGAGAGAGTGAAGTGAAAAGAACAATAGATGGAGATAAAAAATGAAAAGAAAGAGAAAGAGAGTAAAAGAAAGAGAACATAAGTTGTTGTGTGGAAGTGAGAAAAAAAAGAGAAAAAGATGGGGAGAGAGAGAAGAGAGAGAGAGAAAGAGAGGATTGGGAGAGAAGAAAGAGAGAAGAGAGAGAGAAAAAAAGAGAGAGCCGGAGAGACACAGTCGAAGCTAGAAAACAATTTGTTTTCCTTCCCTTTTACACATGCAGACATGCAATGTCGTATTGTTTACTGAAAATTTTAGCAACAACAAACAACAACATACAACAACAACATACAACATACAACAACAACAACAACAACATCAACAACAATATACAACAACATCAACAGCAACAACAACATACAACAACAATATACAACAACATCAACGACAATATACAACAACATCAACAGCAACAATAACAAACAACAACAAGTAACAACAACACCAACACAAACAACCTACTTCACAGACGATGGCCACATATCTGAAGAGGAATGGACCGACATATTCGTTACGGACTTAAAAGGGACTCGCGACGAAGCGGTCCGACTATTCGGTTTGATCACCGGAAGCGGTTCGAAACTCACCCTAGATGCATTCATCAAATTTTTCAAAAACATGGACACTGATGGTATTTGGTTTGGTTGGCTGGTTGATCGATTGGTTGGCAATGATTAGTTGATTGATTGAATAATTAGTTGATTGATTGATTAATTAGTTGATTGATTGAATAATTAGTTGATTGATTGAATAATTAGTTGATTGATTGATTAATTGATTGATTAATTAGTTGATTGATAACTAATTGACTAATTGGTAAGCTAGTTCAATCGTATAAATAACTTTTGAATGACGATGAATTAGATATTTGGTTTTAATGTAACAGCCACCCTACTCTAACTTCTCTGTTATGTAATTTCTTTAAATTTGAAACTCAATTTAAAATTTTTTCTCTAAATTAAACCCTTAATTTTAACATTTTTTCTAAATCAAATGCCCCAGAAACTACACACACGCACATACACACACACACAAACAAACAAGCACACACACACAAACGAGCACACACACACAAACGAGCACACACACACACAAACACATATACAATATAATAACACCACAATAAGCATCATTATGCATTAAGCTTATCACGATTGACGCGTTAAGACAATGGCGGAAAATTAAAAATACATTTGTATTTTTCGTTTTGTATTCTGATTTTCGTACTACAATAAGTACTTTTTGGTATTTAGGTTTATAAATGTATGTGTATACTCAACTGTTCTTACAAATGTATGTAGTGTATGTTGTTTGTTTGTACGTAATTTGTATGTATGGTAGAATAGGTATGAGTGTGTTGCTTATATTTGCATTAATGTGTGAATATATATATATGTATATATATATATATATGTATATATATATATATATATATATATATATGTATATATATATATGTGTGTGTGTGTGTGTGTGAAGTTGTGTGTGTATATGTGTGTGTGTGTAGTATGTATTTTTGTATTGTGTGTTTTTATGACATGATATCCGTTCCAAAACATTATTTATAACTCGGAAATATGGTATGGTATGGTATGGAGAATTTATATAGCGCCTCTCTATGTAAAACACAGAGGCGCTGTTTTATATACGAGTTTGATCCTGTTATATAAATAATTATATAAATAAAAAAATAATTTGTTGAATATTTTTTTTAAATGAATTTTTTCTTCTGAAAAAACCGAAAAAAATACGATCAGGTGATGGAACAATCTCAAAAAGTGAATTCGAGACGCATTGGAAGTAGCTGGAAAATAATGCCATGTTGCCACGTGATCCTAAGTAGTGTTGTTGTATCTGTGTTTGTATGCGTCTTTGTATGCTTGTTTGTTTGTACAAATGCATACATGTATATTTTGTGTATGAATGTTTGCTTCACAAAAAAACTTTACACATACACACACACACAAGTATAAACGACCACACTCACACACAAGTACGTACATAAGTACATACAAGAGCATACACGACGCACACACTCCACTAAAGCTAGCATACACTCCAATGTTTAACAACTGTTATATATTAAATTTTATGATAATTTTCATCATTATTTCCAATTACACGCGGGGTACAATAGGCGCTAGAAAGGCTGCTATTCTATTCATTCATTCATTCTTTCATCTATTCATTCACTCATTCATTCTTTCATCTATTCATTCACTCATTCATTCATCAATTCATTCACTCATTCATTCAGTTATTCATTCATTCGCTCATCTTTTCATCCATTTATCTATTCATTCACTCACACATTCATTCGTTCATTCACACAAAACCACATCTCACTCATCAACACGAACACACACACACAAACGTACGAACACACACACACGTACGAACAGACACACACGTACGAACAGACACACACGTACGAACAGACACACACGTACGAACAAATACACACGTACGAACACACACACACACACACTCACACACAGAGAGAGAGAAATAAATGCAATCACAGACCTAGCAGATTATTAATGAATAACGTAGGGGTTTATATCATTTTGATGGGCACACATACGTAGTCATTCATTCATTATTTATTCATTTATTAATGTTTAAATATTTATCTAGCGGCCTCAGACAGACACACACACACACAGACGGACACACACACACAGACAGACACACACAGAGACAGACAGATACACACAGAGACAGACAGATACACACAGAGACAGACAGACACACACAGAGACAGACAGACACACACACAGACAGACATACACACGCAATCATAATAAACTTTTTTTTATCAGGCAATCAACGTTGGCGAGTGAAGATAAAAACTAACAGTTTATCATTAAATACGTACTAGAGATTGATTTTAAATATAATTTTTAAAAATAATGATAATAAGAATAATAATAAAACGAAAAAACAATAATATATCTTAATTTGTTTATGATTAATAAAATCATTTTCGATCCTTTATCAAGTAAAATCGAACTATTAACATATTTCTCTCTGTAATCAACTTAGCTTTCTACCAAAAAGATTCTACGAAAAAAAAAAAATGACAAAAGATTAATGTTAAGTAGCACCTAAACATTGCGAAAAGGTTCCATTTGTTACCAAACAAAGGTGCCAAATTAGCCACATTAAGCGTCTTTTGTCGACTTTTGAATGAAGTAAAAAAAAGAAACAGTCAAAAAAATGTTAAAATTTTTCTTCAAATTTAATTTTTTTTCGTAAAAAAACAGCCATCCAGTGCAACAAAACGGAAGAAAGCATAACTTAATTTACTCAGAACGTAACGTATATTTAAGATTTTCAATTTGAAATCTCTATTGTTCATAACAAAGGTGGGCAAACTGCGGCCCGCGAAGCTATTTTATGCGGCCCGCGAGGTCTTGTTCACCAAAAAAAGGTTGTCAGTCAAAAAAGGAGCCAAAAATCTTAAAAAAATTGTCCCCCATGTCGAATAAATTTGCATTTAAGTACATATGCGGTCCTTCGAAGGTCAAATAGTTTTCGATGCGGCCCTCACAGCAAAAAGTTTGCCCATCCCTGATTTAGAATACCATATATAAATATAAAATTAATGTCAGAATGACACATTTAAGATATTTACACACAAACCTTAGCTCATTATAAATAGAATGAAATAATAAAATGATAATAACTAATAATAAATAAATAAACAACCAGTTAAAAGTTTAATTAATCAATTAACTAATCAAATTCTTTTGGCAAAATTAGTTTAAATTAGCAGAAGCAGTTTCGATGAATTTAGCTAATGTGATGTCTTTCTTTGAGAGTCCATTGACATCATGTGTGCTGAGTGTCACTTGCAGCTGAAATAAATAAATTAATTAGTTAATTAATTAGTTAGTTAATTAATTAAAAAATAAATAAATGGGTAAATGCTGAATTTGTTAATCGAATTGGAACAGTTTTGAGATAATAGCCAGCAAAAAGTTTTAATGAGTCCCGTTGTTAAAAGGCGTTTTTGAGGAATATTTAAGTTTGGTTTTACATTTTTGAAGTTATGTGTTTCTCATTCAATCATTCATTCATCCATTCAATCGTTCATTCATTCATTCCTTTAATCATTCATTCATTCATTCATTCATCCACGCAGTCACTCACTTTGTTATAGACATTGAACCATTCAGGGTGGTGATCCATCTTCTCAGCCTGCATTGCAACTCTGCTCATCACTCCAAACGCCTGCAAATTTTTACAAAAAATTCTTTTTTCAAAAAATAAATTGATAAAATGGACAAATAAATGAATGAAATATTGAAACAGGGAGAAGAGAGAAATATATATAACTATTCAAATGAATAATCAACAAAGTGTTATAAAGTTCTAATACCTGGTTGAAATTTTTGAAAAAAAATTCTTTGTAGATGGCATCTCTACCCTCGACAACCTTCCAGCCGGATCCAAGCAGAGGAGTCAATAAGTCTTTCCTCTCCTCGTCATTCAATTTGTTTACGGCCTAGTTTTTATTTTTATATATAAAAATTTGTAAAAAAAATTTGAAAATAATAAAATTGAAATAAAAAGTAACAACAGACTGTTCATTACATAGAATGTTAGAATAACATGAAGTATATAAATTAAAATCATATTATACGGTACCATGCCTAAGGCCTGATCAAATTCTAATTACTAATTCATCAATAGACTTGATTATTTCATTCATATAATCAAAAATATATATATTCATATATTAAGCTCTGATTACATAACTATTAATAATCAACAAGTAAATTCGCCTAAACATAAGAGAGTAAATTTGCATAAATGTAATAATTCATAATATAAGAAATAAATTTAAATGACCATTTTTTTAGCAAAGAACTGAACTCTCTGATAATAAAAATAATGATGTCCTTTGTTGTTGTTGCAGCTGCTGCTGTTGATGGGTGATGATGCCAACGAATTCAAATTATTTTCAAGTAACGACAGATGTGAGAGGAGTCTTTTGTAGTTATTAATATATCTCATGGCAAGTGTGGAAGACTTAGTAGTGGCATAGCACACTAACTACTATATCTACTATACTTAAGTATACTAGTAAATTATATATGGTTATATTACATATAATATGTAATACATACACATATAATACATATAATATATAATCTTTATAATATATAATATAATCTAGACCCTAAAGTTATTTATATATAGATAAAAGACAGATAAATAGATAGATAGATTATTATAGATAGAGAGTATCTATATATCATATGAGTACATAAAATTATGAATAGAAATAGAGATAGATAGATAGTTGTTAGTACTTTAAAGTTTAACTTCTTAGTAGACCAATGATAAATTTTGCCTGTGTGTGTCTGGAATATTTTATCTGGAAAAAATGTTAGTATACAATAATTACTCGAATGAAAAAAATATCGTTATACTTTAAAAATAAAACAATAAAAAATGAAATAAATAAAGAAAAGAAAACCCACACGGAGATAGACAGACAAAGACAGACAGATGGGTCTGTGTGAAAGAGATCCAAATCAAAGTTTGAAGTTCAAATTCCGCTCAAATATTTATTCAATTAAAGTGCCACTAGCAATGCAATTTAAAATGTACTTTGGTCCAGAATATAATTTTAAATACTCAAATAGTCATTTGTCTTTCCGTCATTTTATAAAATTTACTTACCATTTATTTGCATTTTCATTCGTACTATATTTACTTTACGTTTAAAAGCAGATTTTGAGTATAAATTTTTAGCTGGGCCATATACATACAAGAACAGACTTAAAAACGTAAGTTTTGTTTTATTTTAATAACTTTTTTGAAACGAAGCACGTTTTAAGTTAACAATTTTTATAATTTATTAATATAATTTTTTTTTGTTTTTTAGATTGAGGCGTAAATTGAAGAGGAAAATTGAGTTAAACTAATAGAAAACTACAAACTTTATCAACTTTCCATAAAGTTAAAAAGATTAACTTTTAAATTCAAAACCTGGGTTTTTTTATTTCTTCCTGGAAGTAATTTTAAATAAAAAAGCATGTTGAATTTTAATCTTTTAGTGATTTTATTTTTATTATTTGTTTTGAAATTGAAATCAATAATTTCTGCTCCGACTGAAGATGAAGTGACCAGCTTGAACCGCCTTTCATGGAAGCCGACCTTTCGCCATTATTCAGGATATCTAGATGCTGGAAGCAATAAATTTTTGCACTACTGGCTAGTCCCTAATTAAATTAAATTACTAACTCTCTTCTCTATTCTTTTTTATTTTCAAGTTTCTTTAAACATTGAATCTGTCACAAATAAATTATTTATATTTATTCATCTAGCAATCTAACTAATAATTAATTACTTATGTAATATATTTATTTAACTTTTTATAACTAATTTTTATATATATTTATTTAATAAATAATGCATGCTGTAGGTAGGTTGTAGATTCTTATTCTTATTAATATCAATTTATCTATTTTACATCCAACATGCTTTTTTAAAATTTCGGATTGTTAATAAATTAAAAAAAATATTTTTAATCATATTTTACTTACTTATCATTAAATTATGTTAATAAATAAATAAATCATATGATACTAGTTTAAATTTAAAATTAATTTAAAACAAGGTTTGTCGAGTCACAAAATGACCCTTCAAAAGACCCAGTGGTGTTATGGTTGAATGGGGGTCCGGGCTGTAGCTCATTAGATGGCCTCCTAACTGAACATGGGCCCTTTATATTGAATAGTAACTTAATGCTGGAGAAAAATGAATTTAGCTGGAATTTGATCGCCAATGTTCTCTATTTAGAATCGCCAGCCGGCGTTGGTTTCTCATACACTACTGATAAGAATTACACTACATCTGACAATGAGGTTAGAATTAGGGTTTAGTACTTTCACTTCAAATTTAGTCAATTTTCTTGCTGGTCACCTAATTATAAATCTAGCTGAATTAGATTGATATTGATTACACAATTAAATGATAAAATTACATACTGAATTGTATTGTCTTTTTTTGTTATTTTATATTTATTTATTTTTAAGATAAATTTTTAAATAACTACAATTTTTTTCATGATTTTTTTTAAACCAAAACTGAACACTTTCATAATCAACTTCACACACAGGTAGCCCTGCACAATCATCAGGCCTTGACATTCTTTTTTACCAAAAAGTTTCCAGAATATTCTAAGAATGATTTCTACATAACTGGGGAGAGTTATGCTGGCATATACCTGCCTACGTTGGCTCTGAGGCTCATTCCTGATGCTTCCATCAATTTTAAGGTGAGTTATTTCATTTTATTCTCTTTCATCTACGTTTATTTTTATTGTAATTTAATCATTAACTTTATTTAAATAAGTAATTCATATATCATTAGATAATTAATATTGTTTATTTAATATTTAACTATTTGATTAAGATTTTAAAATTGTTTAAAGGGCATGGCTGTTGGGAATGGTTTATTGAGTTATGCACTGAATTCAAATTCGTTAGTCTATTTCGCCTACGACCATGGTCTCATCGGGGAGGAGCTGTTCCTAACATTAGTGCAAAAGTGTTGCAAGGGAGGCAATAGTACACTTGGAAATTGTAATTTCAACACTAAACAATGCATTAGATATGTGAGTTAATTTGTTTTCTCACTGGTTGGTTGGTTGATTAGTTGGTAAGTTGACTGGCTGACTGATTCTTACGTCCTACCTCAGGAATCCGGGACTCTGGACGCAAAACGAAGATTGATTGATTGATTGATTGATTGATTGATTGATTGATTGATTGATTGATTGATTGATTGATTGATTGATTGATTGATTGATTGATTGATTGATTGATTGATTGATTGATTGATTGATTGATTGATTGATTGATTGATTGATTGATTGATTGATTGATTGATTGATTGATTGATTGATTGATTGATTGATTGATTGATTGATTGATTGATTGATTGATTGATTGATTGATTGATTGATTGATTGATTGATTGATTGATTGATTGATTGATTGATTGATTGATTGATTGATTGATTGATTGATTGATTGATTGATTGATTGATTGATTGATTGATTGATTGATTGATTGATTGATTGATTGATTCTTAAGGGAACTGCACTTACTATAAAGTTATGATGAATCCTTATAAATATTTGATACTTTTAATTTTGTACTATTAAATTTGAACATAATTTGTTTTCTATCAAATAAACATACACACACACACACGCGCGCACACACACACAAACATTTCTCTTAGTTTTCCATGGTCATAGAAGTTGTAGATGAACTGAATGTCTACAATCTCTATGGCAAATGCTTCCCTGCATCATCTTCGTCGTCGTCATCACCTCCGTACTCCTCGAATAAAAAAACTCGACCGCACGAGCAAAATCTTAGAAAAGATTTCATATACAATAGGTACTTCAAATTCACGAAAGGTCTCATGAAGCCACCGATGTCGTCAGCAAGGGGTAAATTTAGTCCTCCGTGTATCGATGACTTGGCCATCACTAAATACCTCAACGATCCAAAGACACAAAATGATTTGCACATTGTTAACTTTCACGAAACTTGGTCCGTCTGCTCAGCTCTTAATTATATTAAGGAGTACGAGAATGTGTACTATCAGTTTTCAGAGATATTGAAATCTAAGGTGAGGGTTTCGGCATCTAATTATTGATCTCTAACTATTTTATTATCATTATTTTATTACTGAATAATATTATTCAAAATATAATATAATAATTTATTTATTTTTTCTCAATTTTTATTATTTAACTATTTTCAATCTTTAGATTGTTATCTTAAATTTCCAAATTAACTTTTTCAACATTTTGCCTTAGCCTACATCCTAAACCACGCTACATCGCTTCATAATATTAATAATAGTTATAAATATAATTATCATTTCATAATATTATTAATAATTATAAATATAATTATCATTTCATGATATTAATAATAATTATAAATATAATTATCATTTCATAATATTAATACTAATTATAAATATAATTATCATTTCACAATATTAATATTTTTTATAAATATAATTATCATTTCATAATATTAATAATAATTATCATTTCATAATATTAATACTAATTATAAATATAATTATCATTTCATAATATTAATATTTTTTATAAATATAATTATCATTTCATAATATTAATAATAATTATAAATATAATTATCATTTCATAATATTAATACCTATTATAAATATAATTCCTATTTTATAACTACTAAAGAAATATAAAGTCATGGTCTACAATGGCGACGTTGATATGGCATGCAATTTCCTAGGTGACCAATGGTTTGTCCAGGCACTCGAAATGAAAGTAAGTCTCCCATTATAAACAATAATTATTTCTATAACAATAATTATCTCTATAATAATAATAATAATAATAATAATAATAATAATAATAACAATAATAATAATAATAATGATAATAATAAATAATAATATTATTATTATGGTTATTAGGTTCTATCAAATAGGCAGTTCTGGCTATACACAGACCTTGAAGATAAATCTCAGCAGGTGGCTGGGTTTGTCCGTAAGTACCAAAACTTGACCTTCGTCACTGTCAAGGTCGGTTCAGAATAATAATAATAATATAGTAATAATATAATATATAATAATATAATTATTATTTATATTATTGATTATTATTTTATTAGTGTTTAATTTTAAAGTATAATGATTATATTTTGTAATTGTGTGAGATAAAATATGAATTATTGTTACCATAATAACTGCAGGGCGCTGGTCACATGGTACCTACAGATAAACCATACCAAGCACTGATCATGTTTACCAACTTCTTATCTGGGGTCTTTTAATTCCTCTCTCTCTCTCTCTCTCTCTCGATCGATAAATCAATCAGTCAATCAATCAATCAATCAATCAATTAATCAATCCATCCATCCATCTATCTACCTCTCTGTTTTTCTCTCTCTCCCTCTCTTTATCTATCTCTCTCTGTCTTTCTCTACACATATTTAATTTATATTTGTATATGTGTGTTGTATACTTTTATGCAAATTTACTTTTTAATAAAACTATTTGTGTGTGTGTGTTTGTGTGTGTCTGGCCAACGAAATTTTCATTTTCAACACATTCAACCATTCAACACAACGAATTTTCAAAACCCCACACACAGACACACACACACACACACACACACACACACACACACACACACACACACACACACACACACACACTACACACACACACACACGCCTAAAATTAATCGTTGTTATAATTATTATTGTTATCGTTATTACTATGATGCCTTTGATAACATTTTTTATTCAAATAGATTAGCGTATAAAAAAATCTGGTGTTGTACTATAGTTCGATTTTTTGGAACGTCAAGCTGATTAATCTGCTAGTTCATCCTTTAAATTTTGTCTCGTTATAAAGAAATATACAGATAAATAACTATTGATGATTACAAATACAAAATACATTTTGATGGTGTGAATGTATACACAATAAAAAAATATATACATACTAGGTATTCAAGTGTTTGTACGTATTGTATATATTTTACATATTCTAAGCGTACACATCGCGCACACACACATACACATACATACGTACACACAATTAATGTATATGTTATCGTGTCTTAGTGTATTAATATTGATAAGTGTCTTCATGATGATATGGTTATAAAAACTAATACACGAAAAATAGTTTAAACGGATGAAATAAAAAGCTGAAAATAAATGAATGTGTATGTATGCGTGTTTGTATGTGTGCATGTTTGTATGTGTGCATGTTTGTATGTATATATATATATGTATGTATGTAAGTATGTATGCATATGTATGTAGGTGTAGGTACGTACGTTCGTATTTATGTACGTACTTAAGTATGTTTGTATGTATGCATATATGTTTGTGTGTATGTATTTGTATTTACGTACATGTACCCGTGCACGTTCTCAAATCGAAATATTAACAATTGACTAGCTCTAGCTAGTAGTCAAGTTTCACTGTCAACTAAGTTAATGTAAGTGTTATTATTGTTATTATTATTATTGTTGTTGTTGTTGTATTTGATGCTGTTGTTGAGAGATAGTGAGGGTGTAACGTTCAATATCGTCTCCAGTCCTCTTAACCATCTGCGCGTTTTGATCATTTGTAAAGTATTATATGCTTAGTAAGTGATCAACCAATCAATTGATCGATCGATCAATCAATCAATCAACTAATCGATCAATCAATCAACCAATTAATCAATCAATTAACCAACCAATCAATCATTCAATCAAATCAATCCGATCAATCAATCGATTTATTTATCAAACTGATTCAAACATACGAACTCGTCATACTCCTCCTTTGATTGTGCTCTGAAGTAGATGGTTTTCTTCGTCTGCTTCCACGATAGAGCAAAGATGTTTTGACCATCATTATTGTTGTTGGTACCATTATTGCTGTTGTTCATTTTATTGTTGAGGGCCCGGTGCTGATTATACGATATCTGATTGGCTTGTTTCAAATATGCCCCGTCCAATGAGATCACGTCGATCTTGCTGAACCCTACTTCCTATTGGTTCGTTTGTTTGTGAGGGGTTAATGATAAGAATTAAAAGAAAATCGTGATGATGTAATCGTTCTAAGTATTCTATCATCACCATCAACAACAGCATCATCATCATCATCATTGCTGTCATCATCATTTTCATCCAACATCATCAGCATTTGGACCAACATTAACAGCTGAGTAGAACTTTCCACAAGAATCAATGGCGAACCATAGCTCCTCCCACTGGCTATTTTTAGATTTCTTCATCATCAACTTTCCCTCCGTCACTTTTAAACTTCTGTCCTGATGATGATGACGAGGATGTGACGATGGTGATAGTGATGATTGCAATGATGACAATAATTGAGAGTTACGTCATTGCGTCATCAATTTCACCATCCAAATTATCATTATCTTTAGTTAAATAGTTAATTAGCCAATTATCTAGAGTTAATTAAAATCCGGCTGAATCAACTAACTTTCAATCGCTTTGACACGTTCTCGTTGAAGAGCAAACAATCTTGACAGAATTTAAGTTTGCCGTTGTGGATTTGGTTGTTGTTGTGTGGCTGTTGTGGCTGCGACGGTCGCGATCTGAAGCAAGCTTTGCAGTAGAACTGGTGATGATTGTGATGATGAGGATGATGATGACGACATAAACGATGAATATTTAGATGTGACGATGGGTTTGCGATAGCAATTCAGCGTTGACTTGGTATCGCCGATACTTAAAAATAAAATAAAAGATACAGAATTAACAGAAGTAAACTGATAAATACTTTAAAATAAAATAAAAGATTCAGAAAT
>NW_008703617.1:1677584-1680084 GCF_000326865.2 Helobdella robusta | reverse complement strand
GATGATGACGTCATTAGAAGTATCGATTTTCTTGACGTCATAATTAACATCCAATGAAATTTTACTGCTGTTCCTTAGAACCGAAAGATAATCAATCTTGAATTTACCGTCATTAAAATCATCTCCATCTTTGTTTTTGTTTTTGTTGTTATTATTATTATTATTGTTTTTCAAAACGGATAAATAATCGACCGATACGTTACTCGTATCGGTCGGTTCAACTTTTTTACTTTTCAATACCGACAAGTAGTCGATGACACTATCATCTTTATTCCTATTCTTGCAGAAGTTGATGTTTTTGTTGTTGTTGTTTTTGTTGTTGTTGTTGTTGTTAATGTTTATAGTTGATTTGTTAGTTTTCCAATTTAGCGGTTTGCCGAATTTGCCGCTAAGTAAGGCGACGCAAAATTTATCATCCATCCCAGACAAACCTGCTGATGTAGTTGACGTTGATGTTATTGATGTTTTTGTAGTTGATGTTGTTGTTGTTGTTAGTGTTTTCTCGTTGGCATTACTTTCAAACTCAAAACTGCCGTGAGCTGGTTTGTTGAATGTTGGCGAGGGATTGTTGTTGAGGTGGTTTGTGTTAGGTGCAATAATTTTGTTGTCGTTGTCGTTGTTGTTGTTGTTGTTGATGTTGTTGTTGATGTTGTTGTTGATGTTGTTGTTGATGTTGTTGTTGATGTTGTTGTTGATGTTGTTGTTGATGTTGTTGTTGATGTTGTTTTGATCGGTGTTTGAGGAGGGCTTGTCAAAGACTTTGACGATCTCGTAAATGGACGGCAGCTTGATATCTTCGTAAGTTGGATAGTCTAAATACGTACTTGAAGTTGATGATGTTGTCGTTGGTGAAGCTGCTACTACAGCTGCTGCTTTTGATGTTGTAGTTCTTGTTGCTGACGATGATAACGGTGTTGATGTTGTTGATGTTACGGCTGACAATTTCAAATTCGATGTAGTCGTTTTGGGGTTCAGTGTGGCTGTTGTCGTTTTTAAAGACGAAAATGATGATGATGATGATGCTGTTGCTCCTGATGATGATGGTGATGGTGATGGTAATGATGATGGTAATGATGATGTTGTTTTTGAGGATGACGACGATGAAGATGACGATGACGATGGCTGAGTTGACAGAACAGTTAAGGAAGTCGCTTTTGTCACCGTGCCTATATCAAAATAAAATAATAATAATAATAATAACAACAACAACAACAATAATAATAATAACAACAATAACAACAATAATAACAATAAGTTGTCACCATTCTTTTGGAATTTCTCTTTTAAATGTTGGACAAATATGGACGAGTTGGAATGTTCATCAATCCAGCCATCCGCTTGACTGTCCCACGACTTTACGATGTCTACACCAACAACATCGTCGTTCTCCTTGCTATTGTTATTATTATTATTATTGTTGTTGTTGTTGGTGTTGCTATTGTTGTTGGTGTTGCTATTGTTGTTGGTGTTGCTATTGTTGTTGTTGTTGGTGTTGCTATTGTTGTTGTTGTTGGTGTTGTTATTGTTGTTGTTATCAGTGAATTCGCCGTCGTTGGTGCTCTTACGTTGTTGTGGTTGCAGCAGCTGGTGCTGTTGTTTTCGCTGCTGTAAATTAAATATCGATTGACTATTTATTATTGTTTATTTAAATTAAAGATAAAATGCAAACACACACACAAAATACACACACACAAAATACACACACACATGCACGCACACACACACAAAACACACGTCAAAGAACCATCATTCATATTCTTGATAAACGTTTAAGTTTTAATTGACGTAACTAATACATCTGACAAATAATTAATTATATATAAAAAATGAAAAATTGATATATATATATATATAGAGAGAGAGAGAGAGAGAGAGAAAGAGAGAGAGAGAGAGGAGGGGGCAGTGAGAGAGCTACAACAACGATGTATATTTATAATATATCATATCAACAACATAATCCATGATAATAGCAATAAATAATACCGATGTTTAACATCCAGAAGTAATAATAATTACTTGCGATTAATGATACTAACTAATTATAAGTTTCTTATGGATATCAAATTGATAACATCGCATGTACATGTAAGATTATGGTTTATTAAGAAAAGACCATTAAGTATCATTAAAAATTAGTTAAGTAATAGATAAAAACCTAAATATATATACATACATATACATATGCATACGTACATATATACATTTCTAGCATGTTTTATATCATGCAGACCCTAGTTCAATATTTTTAATTTAAAAATTATTATTGAATATGTACATACACAAACACCAATGCATACATACGTACACACACACACACACACACTCACACACACACACACACACAGATATATATGTCACACGCAAAATAATATTTAACTTTACTATACATAAGTAGTTGCTATTAACTCGTTATAAATATCGAAATAGCAACTTTTGAAGTGTTTTTCGTTACGATACTTTATCTTATGTTGCATTGATTTGTTATGGAAAAAGTGAAAAT